>NW_005871307.1:780769-889159 GCF_000147115.1 Myotis lucifugus
CCACTTAATTACATTGCTATTTAGCCACATCTATTTATGCAATTGTTTTCTCTGTTTTTAGCTCACTTTTAAGGCCCTTACATGCACTAATATTGAATTCCATTGTATTAAATTTGGTTAATTGTTCCAAGTTCTTAAGATAATTTGAGACCTAAGTATATATTCAATGTATTTAATATCCTTTCTAACTTCCTGTCCTCCAGGCGTGTTATAAGTATGCTATTTATACTGGCATTCAAGACATGAATATAAATGCTGATTAAGTCATGACCTAAATAATACAAACACAGTGGTAGACACTAAAAAGTGAACAGATAGCTCTGATATGTGTCATGAATACTCTGATAAAGGAAGTACAGGATATTGGGTGAGGGAGGTTTCTAGGAGGTATAGGACAGCCGCTAACCCAGATTAGAGGGAGTTAAGGAAGCTTTCTGGAAGAAGTGAGGCATAAGCAGTGGTCAGAAAGATGAGCAAGTTATGCAGGTAGAAAGAGGTGGGGAGAAGAATGTTTCAGGGAGAGAGGAGAATGAGTGAAGACTGAAGCAAGAGGGCATTTGGTTTACTTAAAAATTTGAAAGATGATTGGTTGTTTGAAGCGTGGTAGTGGGATCACAATGGCAGAGTAGGCAGGAGCCGCTCCCACAAGCCTTGTAGACTTGGTTAGGAGTTTGCACTATTGTGATCTTAGGGAAGAATCTGAAGTTGCAAACTGTCATGATTATACACATTTAAAGTACTTCTGGTGGCAGCCTGGAAAAGGGATTGGATGATGACAGGTTGGAGGCAGAAGGTCAGCTGGGAGGCTGTTGCAGCATTCCAGGTGAGGGATGGGCAAGTCTAGTCTGCCTGTAGAGAATGAATGCTCTGGTCCTGCAGTACTGCCAGGATTTGCCTCACTTCTTCCCATGCCCATCCCCATGATAATATGCCCCTGAGGAATGAGCAGGTTAGCTTACTGCCTTGGCTTCCCAAGCAGCTCTGCCTACATGGAAACATAAAGCTGGAGAGAGAAATTCAAATATATTTTTGGTATCTACTTCTCACTGGTTCTAATTCTCACTGCAGACAGAAACCTGACTTTCCAGTTCTGCACCTGAGTCTAGTGAACCTGCTAATGTCTAATGCCTCGGTCCATCCCTGAGGTAGTGCGGGAAAGGGCTAGTTCCATGGGATATTGATAGGTATTGGGATAATTAAGAGTTCCATGGTCGTTAAAGCAGTTTGGGAAATGCTGGACTCTTGAGGGGTTTATGGGAGACTTTAACATGCTAATATACATTGCAAATGTCCTACCAGTACCATGTTTTCCAAATCTAAATGACCATGCAAACTATTTTGTGGAGTAGTTTGCAGAACATGTTTTGGGAGGTGCTTCACTATTTACTAATTGTGCAACCTCAAAAAAGTTATTTAATGTTTTTGAGCCTAGTTTTCTTATATTTTAAAAAGGCAACAAAGTATCTCATAGGGTTAATGGGTGGAGGGGGGAAAGTGGGTAAATGGGAGACATTTGTAATATTGTCAACAATAAAAAATTTATCAAGTGAAAAACATGTTGTAAAGTGCTCCAACACAGTGTCTGGCAACAAGTAAATTATCAACAATTTTTATTATGTAGTTATTGTTATTATTAGGAGACTGAATAGCATAGTGGATAAGAGTGTGGATTCTGGAGCCAGACTTCCTGGACTTAAATCCCAACTCTGACATTTACTATCTTTGTGATTTTGGACAAGTTATATAAACTTCCTGTGCCTCAGTTTTCTCATCTGAAAAATGGTGGTAGTGTGGGGACTAAATAATAAAATGTTTTCTGAGCACACAGACTTCCTTTTCTTTTCCCGAATGTCTATAGGTAGATGGAATAATTTTCTCCTTTCAATGCCATCAGGAAGAAAGAAAAAAAATCATAGGAAATCACATTGGTCCTTTAAATAGGGGCAAAACAAATGCAATGGTAAATAAAATTTCTCCATATAATCTCTTAAAAATTATTAAGATCATTTAAGCTAAGAAAAACGTTTTATTTAAAAATAAAAAAGACTAAACTATGAAAGCTTAAAAGCTACACTGAGAAGTCAACAGTTTAAAGAAACAATGTTCTAGCCCAGCCGTGGGCAAACTACGGCCGCAGGCCAGATCCGGCCCGTTTGAAATGAATAAAACTAAAAAAAAAAAAAGACCGTACCCTTTTATGTAATGATGTTTACTTTGAATTTATATTAGTTCACACAAACACTCCATCCATGCTTTTGTTCCGGCCCTCTGGTCCAGTTTAAGAACCCATTGTGGCCCTCGAGTCAAAAAGTTTGTCCACCCCTGTTCTAGCCTGTAGTGGAACTTAGAAGACACACAGTTTATTCTCTAGAAGGAGAAGGACGTGGCAACCAGGCTGCCCTTCTTCCAGTGCCATCCCCTAGGAGGTCTATAGACTTACTAGGGTTTGCCCCAATGTTGGGCAATGAGCTGACGTCCCCAACACCACTGATTAAACAACACTTCTTTCATTGCTCTGGACTCCAGAGTCTGGAGAGTCATCCAGGGATCAAGTCAAGCACAGGTTTACAAATATCATAGTTTTTTCCTATTGTTCATTTTTCTTAGTATTGCCCCTTCCCATGGAGGAGGTACTCGATATACATTTGTCAAGCTGGCATATTGATTTTTGCTTTGTGTATTGCTTAACAAAATGTAGTTTAAACCAAAAGAGCCATCTCATCATCCAAGCTCCATTTGCCACAAACAGGAAATTAATTTGCTTCTCCCTGTCCAAGCCAAGTTCCTGGCAAAATGGGGCAACTCATTGCTAAGTTACTTTTTTGTTTTTTAGAGAAATATTATAGCTGGGAACTTGGCAGCTCACTCTTTCAAAGTGACAGCTTTCAAAAAGTCTACCTACCACAATTTAGCCTAATTTTAAACACATCAGAAAATGGATTGTTAAAAAATAATCTCTCCCCATGAGCCAGCTGCCTCCCTGCCCCCCTACCCTTTCCCTAATATGTAAAAAGTGGATTATATTCCCCTTTGGTTATACAAATGTTCTTCCAAAAATGATTATACCTGTCACAGATGGAATCTTGAAATAAGTTAAATGTTTAGGTTCATATCCTCGGAATTCCCGAGTGAATTGAATTCTCCCTGCAATCTTTTTAATATTATTACCAAATGATAGGCATACATACTGCCCATGAGGAAGATGGTCTGTTTATTGTGAGAACTACAAAATAAAGGTTTTTTTCCTCATATTTCTTTTGGATCGCCATTAAAGTATCATTAACTAGACTGATTAAAAACATTTTCTTAATCAGCTTGCTTTTTAACTGTTGCTATTAAAAATGTCCTGTACCTAGAATGTATACGAAATGCTCAGCTGCTTAAAGGAAGCTAGAATAAGAGAAATGAGGCTAACATCTTCCCCAGGGGTTAACAGCCCTCTAATCAATTTCTTTCTACCCCAAAGTATCTCAACAGCCTCTAAATGTATCTCCTCTCCAGTTTCTCCTCACCATGAGCTTTCCCTTTATAAAACACTAGTGGCCCGGTGCATGAAATTCGTGCCCGGGGGCGGGGGGTGTCCCTCAGCCCACACTGCACCCTCTCCAATCTGGGACCCGTCAGACATCCCTCTCGCAATCTGGGACCACTGGCTCCTAACCACTCACCTGCCTGCCTGCCTGATCGCCCCTAACCATTCTGCCTGCCAGCCTGCTTGCCCCCAACTTCCCCCCCTTACTGGCCTGATTGTTCCCTACTGCCCCCCCCACCAGCCTGATCACCCCCAACTGCCCCCCACCAGCCTGCTTGCCCCCAACTGGCCCCCCGCTTGCCTGACTGCCACTATGGCTTTGTCTGGGCGGTGGCCACAGAGCCGGTTGGGGGCGACCAAGGAAGCCAACCTCCGCCTCCTGCCCGCTCTCCGGCCGGCTCCGTGGCTCCAGCCAGTGCTGCCATCTTTGTCGCATTAATTTGCATATTCCCTCCTTATTGGCTCTGGGCACCGCCATCTTTATTGTGAAGTGATGGTTAATTTGCATATCACTCTTTTATTAGATAGGATCATTCTGATTATGCCATTTCACTATTTAGAATTCTTTGCAAGCAGGAGGAAAAGTAAGGTCTTCAAAGCCTGTCACGGTGTGATGCCTGCCTATTTGTCCCAGCCTCATCTTCCCTCCCTTGTCCTCATTACTTGACAAATACTGTTCCCTCTGCTATAAATAGAATCCCATGCACTTGTCTACCTGGAACACTCCGATTCATCTCTCTCACCCTCCTTTCCTCTCCACTGACACTAGTAGTCATTCTTTTAACTTGTTTCATCGACCGGATGGAGAGATGCTTGAGAACAGGGACTGTTTTACTCATCTTTGTGACGCCAGAGAGTGTGGTGTAGCTCCTGACACATAGGTGGTCATCACTAAGTGGTTTTCCTCAACCCAAATGAGAGGATGAACTGTTTCTATGCAGCATAATTTTTCATCATACGGTGAATGCCTTTCTTATTTGTTCAATCACCTTGAATCCAGAGAGGTTTACTCTGCACAAAGGGCAGATTGATAATTAACCAGTTAACTAGTTGATTTAGTTCTGGCTTGGAATAGTGGGAGGGAAGAAATGCTCAGAAAGACACACGACCTCATTAAGCTAATAAATACTAGATTCTGCCTGCATTTGATTTTTAAAAATAGATCTAGACTTGCTTTCCAGTTTGAATTCAGTGCATTAGACCTGTCAAATTAGTGTTATGTTTACTCCTGCAAATGATCACCTATTGTTAATAATACAGAGTCAAACCAGCCCAAGAATATAAGGTTATGATCCTGAACATTACATCTCCTGCTAAAATAACCTTTGAGACAAGAAGGTTATGGAGTGATTTTTCAGAAACACCGGCAGTGCATACAGAACAGTCTATTAGGAATAGATGCAAATTCCAACAATCTAAGGAGATTTTCACATACTTTTCTCAGCTTTAACTGAGTTCAAAGGGGGGCATTAAGGATTCTTAGAAACACAAAGGACATCAAACACCCTGGCTGACCCCACTTCCAAGGTTCCATTGTCACCTCAAATATTTCAATTTTTCTTAAATATTGTGCTGTTGTATAGGAGGAAACTCACTTAAGTTTATACACTTGAGTTATAGGCTAAATAATTCTTAGCCAAATAATTATGCAAGCTGTGGAATGACTTCCATAGGATTATTAAAATCTGCCATCTCCTCCCCCTACCTCCGCCCTGCCCTTTCTCCTCTTGCTTGTCTGCCTTTGTCAGTCAATACACAAGAGAAACTCGCTTAAGGGACACTTTAGAAAAAAGTTTCCATTGAAATAAATGAGGAGAGAGAGTCTGATCTAGGGCTTTGTGTGCCTGGAGCCAAAGTCATGGTCAGACAGGGAGTCAGGGAGATACAAGTCCTCTTGGAGCCACTAGTGCCACTGGGTGAACTGCAAGGAGATGGCATTTTTAACACATGGCATTTAGACACATGGGGAGAAATGGATATATTTAGTGCCAGAAGACCCTTTTAGCATAGTTAAACAGAAATTTGAAATGCAAAAGATAACTAGGAGATAGATTTACTTGGTCAGATGATCTATATGCTGTTATTTTTTTCTGTCTTACTCATCTGGGACTTACTATTCTGCTTTGTGGGTTCAGAGACCCTACCCTCATAGCATGTAGCACTTAGCTCATCTGTGTGAGAAATAGTAAGTGGGTGCATGTTTATGAAATTTGGAAGCTGTTACTAATAATAGGATTATAATGACTCCAGGGCTGCTGAGTCATTCAATTCTCAAGCCATCGACTGTTCATTCTACAAACAGTCATTGGGAACTCACACTCCTATGCCAGGGTCTGTAAAACTATCTCAGAATGTCACTTGGTTGTGGACAGATGACTACCAAGCAAGTAAGGACAGAGTTTTTCAAAATAATTTAGTTCAAAATAATTCTCACCTCTGCCTCCAAAAATAAATAACCAAAAAAAAACCAGTAAAACAAGATTCTTTAAAAATTGACCTCTATGCTCAAGTTCTCTGGCAGTTTTGATTCCTCGCTGACAACATATTGTTCAAATTTCAGATATACAGGAGAGTAGGCGGTACATATTCCCCCTAGGAACCGTGCAGGGCGTGATAACGGACATTCTAAACCAGTGAGCGTTTATTGGCCATGCGCTGTGGGCCAGGGACTCTCACAGGCACTGGCCGTTTGATCCTCATGACAACTGTGAAGTTGCTTCCATTTGCTGATGGAAACACTGGGGCTGGGGCACTTACATGACTTTGCCCTGAGTCCCAGGGCAGCGAGTGGCAGCTGTGGAACAGGAACTTCCCTCACTGCCTCTGTGCGGCTCACAGTCCTCAGCGATGGGCCCGAGCCTCCCCCTCTCTGTTCTCTGCCACTTCCTCCAGCACCCTGCCCTGGGGCCCACGGGCTTCTCTGCCAGAAGGGAATTTTGCTAGAAAACTGAATCCATCAAGGTAACCTGCTTGATAATTTGGCATCAGCACATTTTCCAACTTATTTGCCTTTAAAAAAAAAAGACTCCTGCTCTGGGCAGTGAAGGAGTTGAACATCAATTTCTAGCTTTGGCCTCCGTTTCCTAACCTATAACCTGGGGGCTTAGATGAGCTGAGCAGCAGTCCTTTTAAACTCAGTTCTGTGGCTCTAATGGTGCCGATTTAGAGAGTGTGGCCCCTCGCTGGGAGAGAGAGCCCACAACCACAAGTTTACAAGTTTGGAGTGGTTCCTCTACCAAGCTAAAGATGCCCTCTGTTCTGTAAGACCCTCCTCCAAATTTGGATGGTACCTGACGGATGGTACTGAATATCTCTCTGTTTTCACAGTTGGATTTCAAATCATCTGGACATGAGGGTGGCACAGTCAGGTGGCGTCTGACCTTCTGGACTATGGGAATGACCACTGTGCTTCCTTTGCTTTCAACTGCTGGGCTCTTTCTGAGGAGGCGGCTTAACCACACAGCCCCGGGTGACTGTGGGCGCCTAGCCCAGCAAATGGGTGTTTACCCCCAGGTGGAACCAGACACAGAGCACGGTCAGGAGGAAAAGTGGGTCTTGGTACATGTGTGCTACAGATAAAAAGTGCTCCCTGCTGGATGCCATTCAGGAACAAAGGTCTGAATGTCCCTGCCTGGCCCAAGAGAATGGTGTCTATGCTACCAAGCCACCGGTGGCACCTGGGCCCTGTCACAGCTGACAGGGCTGAGGGGAGGTCAGCTGCTGGCTGCTGCTCCCAGAGCAGGTCCCTGGGGATCGGCGGGGCCAGAGCAGGGAAAGCAGCTTGACTTGCCTGCCCTCCGGGCTGCTCTGGAGAGAAATAGAGGGCTTCCATCTCCATTACTGTCAGGCTGGCTCTCTCCCCAGCTCTGAAATTCACAGCAGTGGATGGAGGAGGGAGGAGGGAGGGGGAGAAGGAAGGTAGCACCAGCCAGACAATCAAAACAGCAACAATATTTGGGAGTGGAAACTTCCAGCTAGAGAACATTCTTAAAAACAGAGTGGTAAGGCTGGAAGAGACCACTGCTGTGCCCTCGCTTCCTAGGGTTGCCGTCCCTGAGATTACGAAGCTATTAAGTGGCAGAATTGGGACAAGAATGAGGTCTTCGGTGATTTGACCACTCAGACGAGGATTTTGGAGGCCTTTCTTTAAAACAGAGATGTTCTGTGGGAGACAGAGGGTGCTGAGCCAGCGCCTGTGGGGAGGAGGGCCAGGCAGTGTGCCTGGGCGCAGGGGCCTGTACCTTGCAGGCTGACACCTCGGGGCACCAGGCCCAGCAGCTCCTCCGTGGGGGGGTTGTTCTCTTCAGCATTGGAGTTGTTGAGGGGGACAGCTCTCCTGCCTCCAAAGGCGGGCCTGGGGGTCTCCGTCATTTTCAGTTTCTCGAGTCCTTGGGGGGAAAAGGGACACACAGAAAAGGAATGCGAAGCCAGTTACATTTGACACAAGGATTAAAAATAGAGACGCAGACGTAGCTGTGTGATAGCACTTGAGCAGCACATTTTGGGTTTCACATAAATAAAAACTGAGAAGTGGCAGTGATGGGTAGTCTCACGATGGAGTAGAGTTCCCCCAGGGTCTCGGGGAGATTTGTCAAAGCATACGGAAAGCAGAAGGAAGGGGGCCGATGTGAAGAAAGAAAAAATGTAACAGGTTTGGGGAGCAAGGTTTTTTTCTCTTGCCCCTAAAGCAATATTTTGTAAGAAACGTAAGACATGTTTGTAAGAAATGTTTACTGTCTTGTGCATGTACACACGCCCACTTCGTACAGACTTTGAAGAATAAACTCAGACAGCCGTGTGCAGGTAAGTGGCGTCTTCCCAAGCATTCGTGTTTGCAATTTAATTCAACCCATAGTTAGTGAGGGCCCCCCACGTGCCAGGCTGTGGTCTGGGCACTCGGGATGCCTCAGGGGATAAGACAGAAGGATTCTTGCCTTGGGGAGCTTTTGGTTTAGTGGCGGTTAGGGTCCTGCACAACAAAATTTGGAAGTAAACTGGGCAGGTGTGAGAAGGTGGTACCTGCTTTGGCTCCACGATCACAAGGAATAGAATATAGGAGATGGAGAGTTTGGGCGAGAGAGAGGGAGGCACAGTGCAATCGTAGATAGGGCTGTAAATAGCCCATTCTCTAGTTTACTTGGTCAGCGGTGCGGGCACTGCCCTCGCTCCAAGCCCACTTCCCTTCCGTTGGAGTGTGTGCAGGCAGAGAGCCAGTGTGAACGCCACACCTTACTGCCAGTGCCCAAAAAGCACTTGTTGATCAACTGACCAAATGAAGGGAGACCTTGTTTCTGGCCCCAATGAAGCGTCCCTTGATCACCTGGATTACACAATCATGACTCCCGGTGATTTGGCTATTTTGAAAAAAACAGGCACACCCTCCAAAGATGAGGAGCCACTGTTACAGAGGCAACTAGAGGAGACTGTTCCAGAACATGATGAGTAAAGGCAACACAGCCGGAAACAAGAGAATCTGTTTGGAAGTATAAGGTCGGAATAGGCAGCCATAAATACCTGCAGGCATATTTACAGGCAGTTTCTAGTGAACGAGGGAGGCAGGGAGGGAGGCGAGAGAAGGCAGGAAACAGCAGACCTCTGGTGGGAAATAGCAAGGGGAGGAGGCTGGGGGTCCCTGAGGGAGGGGAGGGCTTAGGGGAGCAGAGCACAAAACTATGCAACTATGCAGTTACCAACTGAGAGAGAGAACCCTTAAAGCAGAGGCCTGAGCGCCTGTGCAGGTGGACAGAAGCACCCCCTGCTCCCAGGTCTGGGGGAGGGGAAGGTGCTCAAGCTCAGCTCCCACATGGCGACACAGCCCTACTTCCTCCTCCCTCCAACCTTCTGTGTCCCTTCTTCTTAGCCTGCTCCCCTGAGGAAGACCCCAACCCCCCATTCCCATTGGGTGGCCTTCTTAGCAAGCAGTGCCTTCAAAAAAGCTTCAGGGGGTACCTGAGAGAAGTCCCACTCAGAAGAAGGCCAGGTAGGTTCGGAGCTAGGGGCCAAGAACGGGCAATGGCTCAAGTGGGGCTGCCTCAGACCCCAGCCCCTTGCACTCCCAGCAGCCCCATGAGGGACCCAGTTTGGGGGGGGTGGACACAGTAGGTCCTGGGGAGCCTCTGGGTGCGGGGCTAAGCCTATGCTGGCCGGGGGGCCGGCTGCTTACCTGCGGTCCCCTCCTGAGGTGTCCTAGCACAGGCTGGCTCTGTGAGTCTCTAGGGTACTTCCTCAAAAGGACGCATGAAGAAACGACAAGAAAGTTGGCTCTTAAATAACTTCCTAACAGCTCCCTCCCTTCTCCCCAGTCCCACAGGGTTTCTCCTCCCCTTCTTGACAGCTGGAGCAAGTGAGCGGCTATTTACTCTGCCATTCTGCTCTGTTCTTCTGGCAGGCACCCCTCCTCCCTCCCAGACCCCCTTACCCTCAGTTTCCCAGCCCGCTTCTCCCCACCAGGCCCACCTCCAGTTGTGCCACCCCCTCCTCACTTGGTGGCCAGGAGGATCAGCTAATGACCCTGCAGTGCCAGCCTGACCCCGCCCCCTTCCCTTAGGTCAGCCTCAGGGAAGGGTCTGGATTTTGCCATCCAGGCAGGTGGGGCTTGGCAAACAGGAGGGTCTGCACTTCAGCAGACAGGTCACGGACCGCTGTGACCACACGTAAAGCAAGAGCCCAGGTCCTTCTTGTATAAATAAAGCTGAGGGACATGGCCTATGTTCTTGAACCATCCACGGAGCCACAGCCAACCCCGAACCACACACTTCCCGTAGGAGGGCATGCCCAGGCAGAGGGAAAGTGAGTAAATACTTTTAAAAGGGCCACAAAAATTAGAAAATAACACTTTTTTTTGGAAAACCACTTTGGTTTATCTTCAACTAATTGGGAAAAAAGTAAATTTTCTTCTAAAATTTTTTACTGCTTCCAAATTTCCAACCCTGACCTTGGTCTAATTTCATAGGGAGAGAAAAGGAAAGATGCCATTTTTGTTAGCCAAATTTCCAACCCTGACCTTGGTCTAATTTCATAGGGAGAGAAAAGGAAAGATGCCATTTTTGTTAGGCATTCTCTCAATGGGATGGATTCCCACCCCCCTTTTCCATGGCCAGGTGAGCCTTATCCCCTTTGCTGTGCTCCAGGCCCCTTCTTCTCCAGGCCTTGCTGTCCTGTCCAGCCACTCTCCCTCCTGCAGCGTTCGCTCCTGCCCTTCAGCAGCTGCTTCCCAGCAGCACGTGCACAGCTTCACGTCAAGACTCTTCTGTAACTTTTAAACCCTTCTTCATCCACATCCACCCAGCTATTATTCTCTTCTCTCTCCTCCTCTTCATTGCAAGCTTCTGCCACCCGGCTTCTGTCCCATCATTCTACGGAAGCTGCAGTTAAATGGCCTCCACTATGTCCAAAGGACAGGATTCGATGTTCATGTACTTAACCTTCAAACACACTGAACTCTGCTGCCCACTCTCGCTAGGTCAGTCTTCTCCCCTGGTGTCAGAGACACTGAACTCTTTGGGGTGTCCTCAGCGCTGCGCAAGCTCCCCTGGTCATCTCAGCAACTCCCATGTCTTCAATTTCCATCTGTGTCCTGACACCTAAATCTAGGTCTTTAGCCATGATTTTTTTTACAAAATGCCAAACTGCCTACCAGCCATCTTTACTTGGCATGTCACAATAACTCACATTCATCATATCTAAAATGAGATGTGTCATTTTCCCTGCAAACCTGGCTCATCCCAGGAGTCCCCTATATCCGTGGTCGGCAAACTGCGGCTCACGAGCCACATGCAGCTCTTTGGCCCCTTGAGTGTGGCTCTTCCTAAGCCTTAGGAGTACCCTAATTAAGTTAATAACAATGTACCTACCTATATAGTTTAAGTGTAAAAAACTTGGCTCTCAAAAGAAATTTCAATCGTTGTACTGTTGATATTTGGCTCTGTTGACTGAGTTTGCCGACCACTGCTCTATATCAATGAATGCCATCACCCTGCAACCAGTTGCTTAGCCAAACATGTAGCATCATTGTTGACACTCCCTTCTTGTCCTCTCAACCCCCAAATCCAAACCTTCAACAAGTATTTTCTACTCTACTTCTTAAACATCTCTTGAATATACCGTTACCCCTTTTAATCCATTCTCCACAAGGCAGTCAGAATGAGCTTTGTGGAACTTAAATCTAAAATCAAATACTTTGAACAAAGCCTTTATGTTGCTATTTCTCTTTGCTTTTACTAAAAATTCCAAGCATCAGCTGACAAGTCCTACACAGTCTAGGCCTTGCTTTACTCAGCAGCCCCATCTCTCTCACTCTCTCTGGCACCCCCACCCCCACCTACACCCTGTTCACCCCATTCTATGCTCCAGCTGCAATGAACTTACCTTGTGCCCCTTCCTCCCCTCCTCTCACCATGAGACTGTTTCTTATTCACCCTCCAGATCTCAACTTAAGTTGCTCAGATGCCCTGCAAGGTGCTTGCCTGGTGATGTGCTCCTTACACTGTAGGGGATTTTTGGTTTCCTGGGCTTCCCCTTCACTAGACTAGAGAGTAGAAAATCCAACCAGAGCTCCCCAAGAAGATACTGCAGGCCATTCGGTTACTTAGAGCCCATCCTTCCCATGTTCTTTGCAGCGCAGTAGAGAAAAGTAGGGAAAGTGTCACCACAAACATCAAGCCTGGGTGTGCTGGATCCTGCCAACCCTGGCCCATGTGGGGTTGGGAAGAGTGGTCAGTCTCACACCCTCCAGATTAGGTTGCTCAGCTGCCAGGTCCGCCTGGGATTCCTGGCCATGTTGAGAATTGCAGGACAGGCTTGTCACCCTCACAGCCTCCACCCCAGTGTCACTCTTGGCCCAATTCTTGCTGATTATTGTGACACATGCTGGTTAACTTCCTACTTCTTCCAAACTACCAACCCAGGAGCCTTAAAAGTTCAAAAGCTTTACTTGTGCCTAACAAATAGTATCAATCAGAGAGAGTCTGAGTGTGCCAAGCCCTAGCACGTGCTTGAAGACCATCCATGTTACAGAACCCTTCTTCACCATCCTGTGACTTAGAAATCAGAACAAAGTTTGCTGGCCGTGCGATGAACCTTGGGCTGTGCCAGGAAATATGACTTTTGCAGAAGCACTAAGGTCTGCAGTATCTTTTATTTCTGAACGTCCCTTACCTGGCACAGAGGTGGCACAATGTAGGTATTTAAGAAATATAGCAGGTGGGGTCCCACCAGGAAAATAAAAACCATTTTAGGTATTTTTGTGAGGAAAGAGGGAATTTCACATGGGTGATAGAAGAGACAAGAAGCCAAACAAGGGAAGCTGAGTCAACTCAGCCATTAGCAGCAGCACAGGGAGTTCGGTGTCATCACAGCATGGGGCTGGGGTTATGTGGCAAGGACTGGGATCGTCTGAGATTCAGTTATTACATGAATCACTGTCTGAGGTCAAAAGGAGGGGAGAATGATCCTAGCTTGCCTCCCCCTCCGTTGTCTCGAATTTGCTATGCTCATCTACAATCAATTGACAATGGAGTTGGGAAACACATCCTGCACAGTTGGCACCACCACACCTATATTGGAGGGGGGTGTCCCAAAAACCACCCCCACATTCAACGATTCACAAGGGGGATCCACCAGGCTGTCATCCTTACAGCTATGATTTATTTCAGTGAAAAGATACAAGTCAAAATCAGCAAAGGGAAAAAGCACATGGGACAAAGACAGGAGGAAGCCCGGCACACATTTTTCAAGAGTCCTCTCCCATTGGAGTCACACAGGACTTGCTCAACTCCCCCAGCAAAGAGGTGTGACATGTGTGAAATGTTGTCTGCCAGGGATATCCTTAGAGACACCGAGCCCAGGATTTCATTTGAGGTTGGTCACATAGGCACGTGCCAAACACCACGCTCTCTGAAGGGAAGCAGTGGCCAGTGTTCACCATAAGCCACACTGTGCAAACCGTGTAGGTGCAGGGAGCCATACTGTCAGTTAGGGATCGGAGGGATGACTCCTGAAACCCAAGTTCCTAGACACTGGCCAGGGGCCAGCCTTGCAAGGAGGCCTTTCTGAGGGGAGCAGGGCCATGTCTGCTGGGCTGACTCCTTTCTGTACACTCTCCTCACCCTGACCCATGACCGTGGAGCAGAGGAAAGGAAGGAGTGGACCTCAGAGCAAGCGCTCCAGGTCTGGCACCTCAAACAAATGGATCTTTCCTCACAGTCCCGCCAGACATGCTTTAGGGCCACAGCAATGTCCGGGAGCAAAAGGACACTCCAGCGGAAGGTCCCTGGGGTCATGCAGCTCCTTCCCCCACTTTCCCTGACTCACAGACTCAGCATGGAACCTCTGAGGAGACTGTGTTCTCTCTGAGTGCATAGCCCTGGCACACCTTCTCACTTTTCTGCAACCGAAGGGACAATAATCCTAATGTCCTATGGATTGAAACTTGAAGATAGCCGCAATTTACACATCATCACCTGCTCAGGGTCAGGGCAAGAATGCCTAAGCAGCACTCAGGAGTCCTGGCTCCTGTCAGAATCACCCAGCAACCTTTGGGAGTGATATGTGACAGAAAACACGTAGGAAGAGGGACCTACATTGCTTTACTCTGACTTTAATTTTGAGCTTTTAGTTCTAAGGTAGGGGGTCCTCTTCTCTCTAGACAAAGCACTTTCTCCTTCTTGCCAATATTCAGGAAGCAGACGGTATTTGCTCAGGGGATGACTTTTCCAGCAAACTATTTGATTTACATGCAAAACTTCACATCCCAAACAAAAAGAAAGAAAACAAACAAAACCCAGTTGTGTCTGGCTCCTGCTGTGTTTTTCCACCAGGATTTTGTTGGTTACAGATGTAGATGCAGAAGGAGGTTGAGTGGATATAAATAACAATCGGCCTGGCATGCAGGTGCTAAACCCTCCCATATAAATGACCAAAATCCATCTCTTGGGAAGCCCTTCTCCTCCATGCCCTTGAGCCTTAGGACTTTGGGGGAAACTTTCCACTCCAGAAGGAGGTGGGGTAGGTTGAGGATGGGAGGGAGCTGGGCAAAATGTTTATCATCACGTTCTGGCTGCAGTAGAGAGCAGTTGGTGAAGGACAGTGGCCCTCTGCCTTCCTTCACATCTTCAGAAAAGCTCAGGGGAGTTCTCACAAAGTCTGACAATGACACGCAAAGCCCAGGAAGGAAGTTATAAAGCACCAGCACAGCCGCCACACAATGAAACGGGGGTCCAAGAGAGGACCTTTCCTCCCTCTTCTCCTGTTCGGAGAGATGTAATCCATGCCAGTGACAGCTCCAGATGGCAGGCGCCGCTGCTTGCTTCAGCTCCCTGGGCACGGCCGCCTCTTGCCGGTGCCCTGCCATCACCTGCCATCACCCCTCTCCCTTCTGGGGGAGCAGCATTGCTGGGCTGTCTCGCCTCATGCCGGCCCTCCAGGAGGACGAGTGCAGGAAGGCTGTTTTCTCCTCGAGATGAGTGATTTCACTAATGCACTCGCATGCTTACAGTGAATATCTCTATTATTATTGCTTTTTGTAATGGTAAAATGCACATAACATACATTTACCATCTTTTTTAAATATATTTTATTGATTTTCTTAGAGAGAGGAAGGGAGAGGGATAGAGAGCTAGAAACATCGATGAGAGAGAAACATCGATCAGCTGCCTCCTGCACACCTCCCACTGGGGATGCGCCCACAACCAAGGCACATGCCCTTGACCAGAACCAAACCTGGGACCCCCCAGTCTGCAGGCCGAAGCTCTATCCACTGAGCCAAACATGTCAGGGCACATTTACCATTTTAACCATGTGTAAGTGTACAATTCAGTAGTGTTAAATATACATACACTCTTGTGCAAGCAATCTCCAGCATTTCTTGATCTTGCAAAACTGAAAGTCTATACCCACTGAACGTCTGCATATGACCTGTGTATCTGTATGAGTGCATGTGCAAGAGAATTATGAGTCTGCATACCTCCACGGAAGTACATTGTCTATATGAGTGTGTCGGTCTGGCTGTATTTGTGAATGTGTCTGTCTCTGTGAGTATGTGTGTATGAGTATTTGTGAGTGTGTGCCTGTATGGGAGTTTGTTATCTGTGTGAGTTTGTTTATACATGAGTGTGTGCCCATCTATGTGAGTCCAGGTGTGAGAGTGTGTGTAAGGTATTTGTAACTGTGTGTGCCTGCATGGGGTGCATAGTGCATGTGATTGTGCATGTCTGATTGTATTTATGAGTGTGCATTTATATGTGAGTGTGCTCTTCTGTGTGAATGTGGTGTGAGGTGAGTGTGTTTGCAGGGACATAGGGAGGAGTGGAGAACTCCCAAGGGGACATCTCGGCGTCTCAGCCATGAGGTTTAGCTCCAGAAAACACTCTCCATGGGCTTCAAGCACCTCCCGAGTTCTGGCTGGACTGCTTTATAAAGACTTTATAAAATGACAAAAGTTCACTAGAAATGGTTCTCTTAGATGAAGACTTTCAAGTTTAAAGTAAATTTCTTATAAAATGTGAGTTGATTAAAGATATCCAAAGGGGAAGAGATGTCCTTTCAATGCTCTAAGCAGCCCCATGAGATCTTACAGCCCAGAAACGTGGCAAGGCCTGCTGGGTTTATTTGATTCCATTTCTTACTCTGCTGTGGCCCAGACTCTATGGGAGTCACATCCACCTATCCCACTTACCTCACTTTTCAGGAAAAAAATCAATCAGTGATAACAAAGCATTATGGGGGAAAAAGCAATTAAAATGGTAACACAGCAATGCCTATGAACAAAATGATCAAAGTAGTGAAACCTAACAATAATACCACAAATTTATTAATTGAAAAAAATAGAATTAATGGGAAATAAATCCTTCTTGGGCCTTTACATGTGATTGTCAGACTTTGTGAAAACTCCCCCAAGGCTGTTCGAAAGATGCACTACAAGCAATGCTTGCTTCATTCAGGTTGCCAGAATGCCAACTATCTGTGTGTGTGCAGGTGTGCACTTGTGTGTGCATGTGCGGGTGCAACTTCAGTAGGAGTTTGCAGTGTCCCCGAGGGTAATAGGGCAGCTTCCTCACCTGCTGCCTAGGTGACCTTGGGCAAACTACTTACTGTCTCTGCACCTCAGCTCCCTGACCTGCAGAGTAGTGATCATGGTAGTGTCTCCCTCACAGGTTATGAAGATCAAAGAAGAGAATATTAAGCAACACTGTGTGCGAAGCTAATACTAAACATTACCAATAGGGGAAGGTTGAACTGAGCAACCTCAACTCACCCATGAGGACTATTTTAACTTTTTCTAATAATTGATACCATTCATCCTTTCTCACTATCTGAGAAGCGAATATGTAACTTGCTAATAATTTCATATATTTGGGGGGCTCATAATCAGCATTTATTGTCCTAGTTTTCAGTCCAGAAGCTCTTTGGGGCTTTCATCTGCCACTCACCCTTGTGGATGGGGAATTAGATCTATAACTGGCTGGTTGCACCTGTATACGTGAGGATACCTATGGATCTCTTTCGAACTGAAGCCAATGAAAAACCTTCTAACACAAAGAAGCTGTCAGGACAGGGGAGTGGGTCCGAAAGATTTTAAATGACATATGTCGAGTGAACAGATCAGGTTTTGTCTGGTTCCAGGCTCTCTTTGGAAGCCCACATCCAGGTGGGTCAAAGGGCAGGCCTGCCTAGGCATCTCACCGACTCTCCCAGCAAGGCCCAGGATGCCCGGCAGGTCTCCCCAGTTTATGGCAGTCACCGGCTGCTCCCTCTGAGGGTTGCACAGCACCTTCCTGCTGGTGAGGAAAAGCCCTGGAACCAGGCCTGCAGGGCTGTTCTGAAGGGGAGCAAGAGCAGAGACAAAACATGAAACTTGGAAACTGGGAGAGGAGCTTCGAGTGCAGCCAGGCTGGGAATGGAAGGACTGGATGTTCTTCGGGCCTTCCTAGCAGCAGAGCTTCTGGATAATGACCTTTGAACTTCCAAAGCAATCCAAGGCCATTGCATAATCATATGGATGGGCACTAAAATGCAGTCAAAGAAGGGGCAAGTTCTCTTTTCTTTGATGCTCACTCAGCAATTTCTGCAGAAGGTTTGCCAAGAAACATGCCAGAGCGCTTCCTGAGCATGTGTCCTTGTTAGTGCATTTTTCCTGTCGCAATGGGCACTGTATTAGCTGTATGATGTGGACGTATGTCGTGATCCACTGAGAATAGTTCCCACAACTCGTTTTAACTTAAATAAAAACAGTACACACACACACACACACACACACACACACACGTTCATGTTTAATAAATTCAGATATTGTGACTTAGAATATTAAGGATCTTGAATGGTCCATCCCATTTCTTATATTCAATGTGTGATAATAGTCTAACATTAATTCCAAAAAGAAGTTCTTTAACAGCCATAGCTTATTATAGGACATTATCCTTGATTATTCAAAAAGTTTTTTTTATTAATTTTTTTCTATTACAGTTTACACTTAATATTATTTTGTATTAGTTTCAGGTGTATGGCATAGTGGTTAAACAATCATATACTTTACAAAGTATTCCTCCTGGAGCCCATTAAAAAGATTTTCAGAGGGGGAAATAGAACCAATAATGTTGTGTAAGTAACATTGCACTTTATGGATATTGACTGGGTCAAAAATGTGTCCATGCAGCCATGCATTTCTCTATTATATTTTCATTTCTCTATTGTATTTTCATTTTATGCAGCCTTCTAGGGAACTTTTCATTATGTAATATATATATATATATCTTTAGATATATATGGTTTTATGCAGTACTTTCTTCCACTTGTTCTAAAACACTCTCTCTCTCTAATCTGAAGTATTCTTTAATGATTGTGTTTATTTATTCATTTATTCTTGAAGCAGCTAGTTTGCAAGTATAGCCTCAATTAGCCATGCCTCCGAGCATTCCTGCCCTTATACAGTCCCCTCCCACAGTGAACTGGGCTTTCACCAGCGAGTGTAGTGGAAATGACACTGTGCCAGTGCTCAGCCTAACCTTAGGAGGGCCTAACAATTTCCACTTTGTGCTTTTGGGACATATACCAGTGTGAAAAAGTCTAGCTATCCTCATGGAGGTCAGCTACCATGTGGATGGATCACATGGAGAGGCCCTGACTACATGGAGAGAAAGAGGAGCCCAGCTGTTCCAGCATCCTGAGCCCAGACTTCGCCTGTTCATGCCAGCTCGCTGCCCATGTGAGTGCGCCACCTGGAAGCGGATGCCCCGCCCCTGTCAAGATGCTCCAGCTGATGCCACATGGAGCAGAGACAAACTGCCCACTTGAGTCCTGCCAGAGTCATAAAATTTTGAACAATTAAATAAAACGGCTGTTATTTTAATCCACTAAGCTTTGAGATAGTTTGTTATACAGCAAAGGTAACTGAGACACATTAATCCAACAAATATTTATCAAATACCTACTATTGGTGAACTGAGCAATAAATAAGAAATTATATTTATCTTTAAAGCATACAGTCCAGAGGGGAAAACTATATTAAAAGTTAGCCTTTGTGGATGACTCTTTGAATGATTCCATAAACTTCCAAAATATTTTCTTTATTGCTACCAGATAGATATCTTTTATAAGGACATAATCTGGCATATATGTTCAAAATATATGTTGAATAATAAATAAATTAAAGTCAGTTGACTATCTCTGATCAATGAAAGTAATGTCGGTTGCTGACAAAAAATAGGAAGTAAAGACTTTCAGTGAATTATGTATGGAGAGCTGGATTTCATTTTATTTTTTCTTGCCTTGAACCATCAGCCACTCACTGTAAACTTCAGTTTCCAAATCTGAGAGCCACATAAAAAGGCGCACTGCTCCTATGTCACTGCTCAGAGAATCTGAGCCAGGGACTCTGCTAGGTGCTGCAGGAGATTGATGATAATTGATGGATTGATATAGGGGAATTTCCCATTGGACTTGAAGCTCAGAAGGAGCCAATAGCAAACTCCCATAAGGCAGGGCTGTGCTCAGTACCGTCCGCCCCTCAGGACCACACTCAGAGGCCAAAGGCAGGGAGTGACCTGTTGGTCCCCTGGGCCCTCTCTCTGCCAGGCTGCTCACCATTGGTTCACTGCACTCCCAGTCAGCTGTATGGGCCAGGTGCTGCAGGACATTCAATAGGGAGCAAGAGAGAGGTTATCCTTAAGCTCATATTAGTGAAGAAAAAGAGCAACATATATTATTGTCCTGAACACATTGATCCTGATACTCCCACCCCTTAAGGAAATTGCTGATGGCTTGGCTTTAAGGAATTTTGCTCATCGTATTGTGGACCCCTTGGTTAGCCACAGCAGGTTAAAACCACCCAGTTATTCTGAATATACCAGCCAATGACCACCGTCACTCCACCCCTCACTTCCCACCACTTCTTTCATCCAAACATGCCTTTCAACACGGGCAAGAAATATGACAGAAGAACTCTCCAGTCTAACAGATGATAACAGAAAAGACTCTTTGGTGCTGGGCCTTGGCGGTCGAAGTGCATCACATGAATTCGCCAGCTGCAGTTCAGATGATTTCTGTTTTACCTGGTATTAATTTTTTATGAAATCTCTCTAGGGCCCAGGGGACTGGTAATTGGCTTTTAGTTCTTTATTCTGCACTGTCATGTCTAATTGCTCAGATGGTTCCATGATACTCACACTGTAAGGTGGCTTTAATGTACTTGCCAGCCTTCCCATCTGCAGGCAGGCTCTTGTCTTCACGTGGCATTTTAATCATATTTTTCCTTTAGGATGGAGATGGAGGAATTATTGACCTATTTATATATTTGCTTTTTATTATTAGTTTTTCATATTGGTGGCACAGAATACAGAGCACTTCCAATAACACACCTCCGACTCTATTTTCTCATTCACAGCAGGGGCCAGGCCTGTGTAAGCTGCAGCCTGCTCTTCCTATGAGACATGCTTCCCTGCTTAGGTGTGACACGGGGCCTGCGGGTCCAAGGAGCATCTTCCCTCCTCTTCGTGTGGCCAGCGGGTGGCTCTCATAGCCTGTCCCTGGGCCCCCTTTGTAGCTCCCATTACCAAAGAACCCCACAGGCCACTTAGAAAAGTGTGATATAGAAATGACAGGGCCTGGAGGGGGCTGGTCACCAGGACTCCACACACAAGGCCAGAGCTACAATCCTTCTAGTTTCAGATGTTCTTTTTCTTGCCAACTTCATATTCTTTCTTAAAAAAATAAGAAAGAAAGAAAAACTCTGGTCTTCTGGCCTTACTTCCTTAAAGTGAAGCTGACAGAAATGCATAGGATCTGCCTACTGCAGCTCATTTCCTCTCAGCAGTGATTGCAGCTACACACCCTGCAGACGGCGGGCACCACCCCCCCCCCCAAACCGTCCCCCCGCCCAACACAAGCTCACATTCTTGATTGCTCCAGTTGGTTTCAACTGTTTACAGAGTCTAGATTTTGCAGAAGTCACTATGTTTGGGGGAAAATACTTCATTTTCGGCAGTTTTGGCTTCATGGCACTACTCCCTCTGGTGCAGTGACAGCTAGAAGG
Source organism: Myotis lucifugus (assembly GCF_000147115.1). Taxonomy (NCBI): domain Eukaryota; kingdom Metazoa; phylum Chordata; class Mammalia; order Chiroptera; family Vespertilionidae; genus Myotis; species Myotis lucifugus. The sequence continues at coordinate 801,826 of NW_005871307.1, forward strand.
AATGGGGACTTCATTCACTTGAGTGTCGGGCTTTTGATCCAGCCCTGGTTAGGAATCGACACTCTCCATGGCCATTAGCCTCCTTTCTTCTGTAAGACTTTCCATCTCGTAGTCAGCGTTGGCACTATTGTGAAGTCTGAATTGGCTAGTATTTAACTCACTCGTCACAGACCATAAAAGCCTCTGCTCCTTCAAGTCTCTCAAGTGTGCGAAGACAGAATGTGCGGGGAGGAGCTGCCTTTTAATGTTTTCCCCTGTGTTCTCAGGGCACAGACGTATTGTTCAGTCACATTTGTTCAGTCCTTGAAGGCAGAAGGCAGTGCTTCTACTTGAAGCTTTGCTCCATTCAAAGGGGAGCAATCAATTTAATTCTGCGAGAGCTCATTGAACACCTCCTCTGGCCTGAGAGCAGTGCCGGAGGCCGCCGGCAGGGTCTCGCCGCTGTGCCGTGCATGGAATCACCCGGAGAGCTTTGGTTCACAAAGGTCTGGGCCAGGGTCCAATCAAAAGTTCCAAGGGGTGGCTGTCTGTGGACCCCCTTTGAGTAGCACTGCTGTGAGACACCCCTTAAGGAATTTTCAGGGGTTTCTGGAAAGACAAACACATTTAAATTAGAGATTAAGACAACCAATAACACAGGACCAAATAACCCGAGTCCCCAGGTGCACACTGGAGATAGCGAATGCCAAGGGCCTGCAGGAGGTGATGAGAATAGTGTGGGCCAAAGGTATCTATCAGACTATAATTGACCCTTGAAGAACACAGGTTTGAACTCAATGAATCCATTTACTTACAGATTTAAAAAAATAAATACATACAGTACCATAAATGCATGTTCTCTCCCTTATGGTTTTCTTAATATTTCTTTTTCCCTAGCTTACTTTACTGTAGGATACAATATGTGATACATATAACATGTAATTGGTAAGGCTTCTGGTCAACAGTAACCTATTAGTAGTTAAGTTTTGGGGGAGTCAAAAGTTACATGCAAATGTTCCACTGCACCGGGGTCAGCACCCCTAACCCCTGTGCTGTTCAAGGGTCACTGTAGTTACTACTAGTCTGGGCTCGGGCTTTGGAGGAGGCAGGGTTTTGAGAAAAGAACATGCCATGGATGGGTGAGAAGAGAGGGAAAAGGCTTTCTGGAAGAGGACAATAAAGGGGATTTCATGATAGTAAAGGTGGTGATTGAATGTGGAGTTTGCACTGAGAGCTGATGAGATTGGTGTTCAGGGTACATAGTTTCTGTGGAAATAAATGGTGACTTAATCAAATGAGATCAGGCAAAGTGCATTTATTTTGACCTGCTCAGGCAAGGGAGTCAGCTGCCAGCACTTGTGTTCTGGCAGACTCACCGGGAGACAGGAACGGGAAAGTTTTATACTAACAAAAAGGAAAGGCTTCAGGCATGCCCTGATTGGAGGCTGTTGGCATGAGGGGGCTATAGGCGGGCTAACTAGACGTGGGCGCCCCATGTGATTGGTTAGGGGTATATATTCTGCTTTCTCTGGTCAGTCCTAAATTAGAACTGGTAACAAAAATTAGAGATGCTGCCACTCATTCCGTCCTGACTTGTGGAGCCAATGGTTATAGCAGCCATTGCTTGGCTTTCTGGATTGTTACTTGAGATAGCAGTGTGGCCTCCTGGAAGTTCTGGCTTAGAGCAGCTAGGCTTCCTGGACTGGTTATTGTGAATAAGGGTGTTTTCCCAGGCAGGTTGCTGCAGAGCCATTTTTGCATATGGTCTGACCATGGTCCATTTTGCACATTCAGTCTTTCATTTTGCTTTAGAAAGAGCTGGGCACTGTAGGGTTTTGTAGGCTTGTCCTGATGTCATCTCTCCTTTTATTTTATTATTTTTACTATATATTTTTATTCTTGACAGTCCATTTTTTTTTTTTCTGGGGCTTGTAGCCCCAGTCCACTTACCAGGTGACTTTGTGAGTGTCCCTTTCTTTTTTTCTGAGCACTCCTGATCCCCTTCTAGGTTCTGTTTATTCTATAATCCCCCAGATCGATAACGAGTAAACTCCTGGAAAAGGTATTGGCCCAGTGGCCCCAGAATAGAGCCCAGTTCTTGGGCTGCATTGCTACTCACAATGTACCAGCCAAGATCTGGTTCCCTGCAGAGATGCCAGGGCTGCTTGGGAGCCGTCAAAGACTAAGGGTCACTTTTCTCCCAACCTCGTGTGAAAGAACAACGTAACTGAGTGCTCTCTGAAGAAGCTCCCAAATCCACCGAAAGAGGGGAGTCCTGCGGATTCTTGCTGGATGGATACAGCTACGGGCTCCAGTACCTCTGCTGATGGAAGGAAATGGAGACTCTGCAGGAGGGGTCCTGTTGCAAAGCTAGCATCCTACGGGCCTGCAGGCCCCAAGAAACGGAGCGAGGCCATCCCTTTTCCTGGCAAGCACTTACGAAAGATCCACAGCAGTGCTCCCTAGACACTATGCTGAGGCTTTGCAGGAATACCTTCTACACTCACCATCTGTCTGCAGCTGCTTTGGCCACAGAGTTGGGCTGCCAATCTTCCGGCAGAGATGTCCTTCCTTCAGGTTTCTAGACCAGCTCCTGTTTGCCTCATTTTTGTTTGCTCTCTGAAACTCCTCCTGATGTGGCTCCCAGGATGTCTAGTGAATTAAATTCTCTAAATGAAGTACACATATTAGGGCTTCCTTTCTCTTTTTTACTGAATTGCTTATTTATTGCACTTAAATTTATTTCTCATGGAAAATTCAACAGGTAAGTTGATCACATATTAGATTGACCCAGTAAACTAAAATGGCCATAGGCACTCAATGTAAAATATTTTAACATTTAAATAGTTCATAGGAAATAAATAATACATCTGGTGTCTAGGGCTTTTTCAGCTTTGATTTCAGAGATGTTGAATATGTTTGGATATACATATATTTTCTGGGGGAGAAAACAATATGCATGTGTTTATTGCACGAGAGATAAAAAATTAAGTTATAGAATAATCATTCTGTTATGTATATGGATGTATAGATTCCTAGCTACACCTCAATATTTATTTTTCCATTTTTCTACAGTAATTGAACCTTCAATTTTTAGCTGAGCACTTCTCTGGAAGAGGAATCTTATTTCTCAACTTCCTGGTCGCTAACTGTGGCCAGGTGACAGAACTCTGGACAATGAGGAACAAATGAAGACGTGTGAAATTTCTGGTATGAGTTCTTAAAAGTGGGGGTGTGCTCTTTCTTGCTGCACTTTCCTTCCAGCTGGCTGGAATGTGAACCTGAGGGCTGGAGCTAAACACCTTTATGAGCCTTAAGGATGGCAAATAATGACTAAATTAGAAAGAGAATGGGCCCCTGATGGCTGCTCCTATGCCAGCCCTTGAGTGAAAGTAAAATAAACAGGTGTCTAGTTTAAAGCACTATTTTTTTTATCACTTGCAACCAAATCTATTTCTAACACACACAACAAAATAATCAAAGAACAGGGAATAACGTTGGTCTTAAAGGTTGCGAAGAGCATTGATGCCAGACAGGACTGCTCTTGCTTTTGTCGCCTTAAATCAGCCTAGAGTCACAAATAGTAACTATTCATGCTCACAGACTCTAGTGAATTAGAGCTGCTCATACACACAGGATGATACAGAGGTTGTTATATCCAGCCACTGATGTTTGTTTGCCTTTGTGTTATCACCAAGAATAAAGTAATGCCATGTCAACTATATAAGCAGTGTTGATATCATAGCACCAGGAAAGCCTCAGGTTAGAAAAGATGGAAGGATAAGTTTTCTTGAAAGAAGCCTGGTAAAAAACCAGGCTTCACAATATCAATCTCTAATCCTTCAGGGACAAGAAGGTAATGTAAATGGAGCACAATTTAAGACTGCCAGAGTGTCAGGAACTCATGCTCAAAGCCCGAGAGTCCATTCCCTGCCTGGAGGCACGCAGGTTTTTCTAAGACATGCCTGTGGCTCTAGCCAGTTTGGCTCAGTGGATAGAGTGTCAGCTTGTGGACTGAAGGGTCCAGGGTTCAATTCCAGTCAAGGGCATATGCCCGGGTTGTGGGTTTGATTCCTAGTATGGGACATACAGGAGGCAGCCAATCAATGATTCTGTCTCATCATTGATGTTTCTCTCTCTCCCTCTCCTTTCCTTTCTGAAATCAATGAAAATATATTTAAAAAATAAATAAAACATGCATTGTGGTCAAATAAAGCACATCTTTGAATTGGCCCTGTGCCTGGGCCACCAGTGTATGTCTCTGGTATATAATGAACACTGCACTGAGTTATAGTAGATTCCATTCTTGGGGCAAGACATGATCCCAGGCTTCAAGGAATTCATAATGAAGGGAAAAAAGGCAAGATGTGTCAACAAAATTTCTGTTTGTATGATGCTTTATTGAGCCTGAAATACCTCAGCAGGATTATCTTTGAGCTTGACATGAGATGTGGAGGCTAAGGGAGTGACCCAGATGAGATACTCAAACTCAAGTACTAGACAGAGAAAGGAAGAGAGTATACACATAGGGTTAGAACCAGGAGGTACCTAATTTTCAGAACTAAGGTTTCCAATCCAAACAGTAAGCCATCAGTCTTCTTTTTTTTCTTTCCATCTTTCCTGAGATATAGTTGAGATAAAACACTGTGTAAATTTAAGGTGTACAATGTGATACATCATCAGTCTTTGAAGCATATGACAAGACAACCAGAACAAGAAGCATAATTTTAAAGTGCTAATAAAACAGTATAAAATGGAAGTTTTGTGTGTTATATACCAAAATCAGTGTTAAGTTCAGGAAGGATAATATGCAGACAATACAGACTGATATGTTGGTAGTCATTATTCCCTTCTACCCATTCAAAGATACAAGACTCAAAAATAATTCACAAAATCAAGACTTATAACAAAGCCCAGAGTTAATGACCTACTTGGTTCAAATGCCCTTTAATAACATAGGTGATATAATTATTAGGAATACATCTGTTCCTTTTAATCTCTAATTATTGACAAGTATACAATATTATTTCATAGACTGTCATTAAGACAGGCTATACTGGTCTAACTCCCCATATGACAAAACTGATGACAATTCAGAAAAATAAAATACATTTTCCTATAAGTCATAACATTATACCCAAATTAACATTACCTAGCTAGAAAAAATTTAGCTAGTCTAATTTGAGATAGGAAAGAGACTAGAACATTAGAAGAGACTCTGAGAAACCATACACTCAAAAGAGAAGCTGGGAATGAATCACAGACCTTAGGCTTCATCCTCACACTCTTCACTTGTGAGCTATCTTCACTCAAGTGAAGGGAGAGAACATGCATGAGAAGTTGCCAAAGAAGCTCGATATAGGAATACACATATTGACACTCAAATGTAGGAAAGCATGGCTTAATAGCACCAGTGCAATTTCTCACATCTTCATGTGGGACAGCTGGAGAAACAAATTGACATCCAAAAGGTCACTGATTTTAGTATTCCTAGGACAGAAGTGCTTCCAACTGGGAGTAAATCCACGGGTCACTGTAGTGTGGAGGGCTAATGTACTTTATTGCCTTCATCAAATATTTAGAAATGGTACAATATTCATTGGAAAAAACCAAAAGGATAAGAAATTTAGGTTATATGGTTTAAATATGCACAAGCTATACACTTTATTAAAACATCAGAATGATTTTTCTATGAAAACAAGACCCCTTAGTGGGATTTGAGAAACAATCAACGAGACCGCGTATCCAAAAGGTATTGCCAGTTTCACGTGTCTTTCTATGGTAACACTAAAATCCCCCTTAAACCTATTATGGAATAGAAGAGATGGAGTGATCACAGGCCAGATGAAAGTGCCCGGTTTGATGGCTCAGTGACTGATTTTTTATATTAAGGATTTGACGTTAAAGATTTACATTAATGGTTCCATTGCTGGCCTAAAACAGAATACCATGAGGCTTCCTACCTTAATCTCTTCCTCCCCCAAAACTGATACATGAGCCAATAAATGTTCACTACAGTGTATGTGGTTATTTTTTAGAATAATTAAGTATAAGGCCTTCAATATGTAAGAGTTATTCTGGGATCCACTCTAAATACAATGAAATAATGCATTAAGAAATAATTCAATAGCTCCAAATAAGACACTTCTTCCTAATAATATTAAAAGTCTGCACAAATAAACAATGAAACCTCAAGAATCCATCCACAATAAAGCTTGGTTCGATAAGATACAGGTTATGATACATAACAGCAGTCATCACAAATTAATGCAGCTTTGCTCCCCAAGTACTATAGTTCTTTTCTGAGCACTGGATGCCCTTTTAAATTTTTATTGATAAGGGACAAAATAACTACACAAGACCAGAATGTTGAAAGGTAATCTATATTCTCAAAAGAAACTAAAGGGTATTGTAAACAAGTTATATCACAGAAACTGCATTTACCTTTCTCCTCAGTATGAGCTATGGTTCTCAACAGCTGCTAGAATCCCTAAGCAATGGAAAAACAATCAGAATTATGTGCTTTGTTTTTATTAGGTAAGATGAAAAAAGTTAGGCTGATGTTGAAAGTACAATAGATTTGAAATAACAATGCCCAAGTTAGAGTCACAACTCTACCAACTTTAGCTTAGCCACCTTGGACAATTTACTTAATTTATTTCTTGTCTTGAGTTCCTTTTCTATAGACTGAAGAATTTCAAGAGATTATTTTTAACTGCTTTTTAAGATCTGACCTTTAGGATGTTTATGTGCAGCTATTCATTCCTTTAGGATTACTAAAAAGTTTTGTTGTCATTTTTTCATAACACCTATTGAGACCACTACTGCTTTCTCCTTCATCCTTCCTATAAAATCCCCAGGCTTAGGAGAAACCAGTTTTGTTTGTGATTAGTTTGGAAATGGGACTGTGACTCAGGTTGTGAATGGTGAATTGAAAGGATTCTTGGAATGTTCATGAAATGTTTTCTGAGTAAACTATTCTCTTTCTCTAGACCTGGTTGGGGCAGGATGTAGAATCTGAAATGTTATCACTATCTCTCTACCACTCTAGATGTGAAATCAGCACTTTGAGAAAAGCTGAGTCAAAGAACTGTTGGGGAAAATGGATCCAGAACCATAGGATTAAGTCAGCACTGAAACTGACCCTACTCTGGACTTGTAGTTACATGAGTCAACACATTTCCTATTGCTTCAGCCGGTTGGAATTGGTTCTTCTGGTTCTTGCATACAAAGACTTTTGAAATTTTCATTTCCTTGAACTTGAACTACTCATCCATGCTAATTTTTTTCTCTGCACTCACTCAGCAGGCTGTTAAGGAAGCAATAAAAGTGATGCACTTGCAAGTGTCCACTTGGTCTAGAATCTCGAAGTGGAAAGAACATGAACTATATGGTTGTTAAGTCGAGAAACTGCATTTCATTCATCTTTGCACCCCTAATACTTACAAGGGCCCAGTAGAAAGTAGGCACTTAATAAATGTGTAATTAATTAATAAGATAAAATAATATTGACAGCTAACATTTATTGAGGACTTATAACTTGCCAAAACACACTATAGAAAGTGTTCCTTCTGAATGTTTACAGTCCAATCAGATCCCACTGATCAAATGAGTGAGAAATTAAGTAACTTGCTCAGGAGCACGCTCAAGATTCAAATCTAGACTTGCCTGATTTCAGAGCCCAAGTCCTCTATTTGTAATTTCAACTACTTTAGATGTTTTCTAGTTCAATGTTACCCAAATTGTGGTCCAGGGACCAGTTACAAATCGTTTGTACTGTGTAGTTCAGCTGTTTTTTCATAACAAGACTTGCAATGAAGGAAGCATGCATTCTATTTGAATAAAGGCCAGTTTTTCTCAAACAATGAATTTCCAGTCTTTCGCCAACAATGCAGTGTTTGGAATCGCGTGCTATTTCAGTTCATTACCTGAAAGAAATCTCTTACTGTACAATAATCACATATATAGAGAGTCATTATAATGGTGCAAAACACTTATTCTTGCTATTCCTTTCAAGTTACTAATCAGCCCATAAAGAATTCTCTTTGGGTTTCCTTCTCTCTCTCTGATATCACTTCCCCTTCACTCTTGTCCCATCTTCCCCCACACCCTTCAGCATTTCCCATCCTATGTTCACTCCCAGGGTCTGAGCTCCATTCTAGGTGAGCTTCACTAGCTTCCCAAGGTTCTGAGAATTGCCCCTGGCTCCAACCAAGATACATGAAGTCTGGTCCTTACTGTGCTTGAGGAAGGGGGCCTGGGGGCTTTGAGATTCCTCCAAGTGAAGCATCTACAGACAAAACATATCAAAACCACCTATTTTTGCTAATATCAACCACTTTTTATGGAACAGCTTTGGGTATTACTTTATTAATAAAGCACTGTCTTCCTCAAAGGAAAAAGAAGTAAAGAAAGAGACGAGGGAGTGAAAAATCCTACTCTACCACACATACACCCTCTGTCTGTGCTCATTTTTCCTCGTGTGTTGAGGAATATGGAAAATGATATCCTCCTTGAATAGCATTTGGGACCCACTGCTTCTGGACAAGCACCCATCCATCAGACACTAATGCAAAATTGATCCTTTACTCAGAGGAGGACATAAAGGGCCTTTAAAAAAAAACAACAAGAAAAGGTATTTCCTTCCTCGCACTTTAAGGTTTCTTACTCTGAGGTCAATTGTTATCTGGTGGATTCATAAATGGAATGAAAAATCTTGTATATTTGTGCATTTTTCTGGAACGTCTGTGACTCTAAATAGATTGATGGCACATTCCTGATCTGTGTGCCCAATGCAGAGAGAGAGCAGTCAATTATGTGTTGAGCATATTGTTCTCCTTCACCTATTGGTATATGCAGGCATATATATTTAACCACATTTTTATTAAGATAAGAAAAATTAATTTAAAAAAGCTGATGTAGCATAACCATGAACTTCTATTCCATGGTTTCAGGCTATTTCCCGTGTCTTTCCCAGCCATTCACATCAAAGGGAGGACTGAAAATGAGCTATGGGAACTTACAGCAAACCTTCACCCCTGATGGGAGAAAAAATTAAATGTATGTCCTATTTCAGTGGGTCAATAAAGAGAGATACATACTTGGATTTTATTTGAAGATGGCTAAATGAAAAGGACATATAACTTACAATATAATAAAGCTTTGAGACAATAGTATCAATTTTGAATTTAGCTCTATCTTTTTTTTTTTCTTTTCTACAGGAGATAAGTGTTTTCACAAACTGAAAGAAATCTCTTAATTTTTCAGTAATGATAGACGTAATGTCACATCTGTTCTTAGTCATCAACCCTTATTTTGCTTCTCCTTTGGACATTACATCATTTGTAAAATTATTGCAGTACAGAGCCTCATCTGTACTTTGCAAACAAACAAGAAAATTAGCTTGTTCTATATTCAACCATACTTTTCAAAGGAGAAAGAGGACAGTATAGAACAAATCTTAATTAAATTAAAAACCACATGTTATTTTTGTAGTTTAGATAATTATCATTTAGGGTTTTTTATATTTATTTGTGGAGTCTTATATCTTAATATAAACTTTTGTAAATAAGCACATTGGGTTAAATATCAACTGACTTATAAATTAAGCACTAAACAGTTAAAACCATCTGTCTTCTTTGCTGTGAGTTTTAGATCCAAGAGCTTTATTGGGTCACCCTGTATGCCTCTCAGTGGTCACCCCTGACATTTTCTGACATGATTCCCAGAACTCAGGGACCAAGGAACATCTGGTGCCACATTTATGATTGATCATTACATAAACCAAAGATGCTGAGAGTGCTCATATGAATGAAGCACATTGCAAACAAATGTAGTTCCAATAATAACCAGTCTTTGATTTGTGCTGTAAATTTTTGAAAAACTTCCATAAATGTGTAATATGAAATGTCACTTAAATAGTACTTTATTATATACAGAGCCCCGTTACGTTAATTATTCCATTTATCTTTCACATGAATTCTATAAGGTAGAGAAATAGGGACTCATACATTTTTTTCTGGTGAGAAAATCTAGGCCAGAAAAATGAAGTTCTATAACTGGAACACAGGTGGGAAGAGGTGACATGAGACGTTCTCTAGTACTTTTTTTACTATACCTTGATGTAACTTCCATTTAATGCCTCCTGTTGATCTTACAACCATATTTTCAAATAATTAGATGAGATACAATGATGGATATCATAATTAAATCAAAATTACAATTAAAATGTAGTCTCAGGTTGGGGAGTAGTTTCTTCAAGAAGCCATTTCTGGATTCCAAAGAAATAGAAGTGGTGTCTGATTTGAGTTTTCTGGATGCAGTATGTTCCCAGACCCCCAAAACAAAAACATTTTTAAGAGTGGGGAATGTGGAGAGAAAAAGCACTGAAGGGTAGAGTCCAAGATCAATTGGGGGTAGATCCATATCTAACTGGCTATATGCCCTTGGTCAAATCACTAGGGATGGGTATTAACTGTGTGGACAGTTGAGCCAAATACTGTGGTAAGTGCCCAAATTCCTCATTTGGTGCTTTTAAAAACCTGTTTTCCAAATGAGAAGAGATTAACTAACTCCCAAGACTATATAACTGGGAAACAGAATTGAGTGTTTGGCTTCACAACCATCAGTGGCCTCAACATCCTCACTGACTTCAATGAGTTTAAAAGTCCCTTCCATTTCTCAAATTCTGAGGCTACTTTAGATATTATAGAATCTCACTAACAAACCAAACTTTCCTAGTTAATTTCTTTGCTCTGTAACGTGTTTTTGAAGATAATTTGGACTTATGCTAGTACATTGTGATTTATTTATTTATTTATTTATTTATTTAGTTATTTTTAACCCTTACCCAAGGATATGGTTTTTATTGATGAGAGAGAGAGAGAGAGAGAGATCAAGTAGATTGTTTGTATAGCATTTTTCTCAATTAAACTTTCCTATATGTTCCTATATAAAACTTGCTGTATGTTTATTCATTATCACTACACTTCCTTTTACGTTTTTGAGCATGGTTATCATAACTACTAAAGAATACTTGTCTGGTAATTTCAATGTCTAAGTTGTTTCAAAGTTCATCATCAGTAATTTCTTTCCTTTGAGTATGGACCATGTTTTCCTGTTTGTTTGTTTTTATTTGTAGTAAACCTGGATTACACCATTACATTAAAAATAATATATTGTAGAGTCCATGACTTGTGTTATGTTCTTCCAAATAGTCTTGATTTGTTTGTTTGTCTGTCTTAGCAGTCAGTTAACTTGACTGAACTCAAAGTCCAAATTCTGTCTCCTCTGAGGTGGGCAGTGGCTGAAATCTGTGTTTATTTATTTTAGCTTTAGATTAGCTGCCTGGAATCTACCCCATGCATGTATGCTTCATGGGCCAGCAAAGATCTGAGTAAATTTTGTTTGCAGAAATTGGAACTTCCCTCTAATGTTCTCTCTCCTTTCCAAGATTCCTCCCATCATGTTCCAGTTGCTATGGTGGAACCAAAGGCTATGTTCTGATTTCTCAATCATAAAATGGCTGGTTCCCATCTGCGTGTGGGTTGCCTTGCAGGTCACTGACTATGGCCTGCCCTTAGTTGAGAAAAACAGGAAACTGATCCCCTGCTATTTCCTTTTCCCAAGCATGGCCTCTCCTCCGGTTTCTGATTGTAGTCATTCTTCAGGAGCTTCAGGTAGTTATTTTATATTTTGAAGAAGAATTGATCTACATAAACTCTTTGTTTATTATAAGAAATGAAATTCCTAAACCTTTTACTTTAAATGACTTCTTTGAATTATGTAAAGAACCTGATATTAATCAGTCACTTAGTCACTTCTTTAGAATTCATAAGCTGAAACAATATTACTACATCCTAAAGCAAAATAAATAGAGTCTGAGCAGAAGTTTACAGGGATCCTCAGTTTGTAGAGAACCCCCTACTAAAACAAGTTAAAAACTAATAAAATAATATAATAATAATAATAGTCTCTCATCGCTCTATGTTTTCTAAAACTAAGAACATTGATAAATTAATTTGAACACAAAAGCATAAGCCTTTACTATTCTGTCAACTATTGTGCAGATATCTGAATCATATAAATCAGATTGATATTTGAGGTATTTCTTAGATGACTTAGGTGACTTGCACTTCTTGGATGAATCAAATTTGAGCTCCAAGAAAAGTCTTCAGTTAATAAAATTACATATTTTATTATTATACAGTCCATAGAAAACCAAAATAGCAGTATTTAATGAAATCAGCCTCTTTAACACAGGATGGAAGGCCACCTGGAGTGGACCTAACAGAAAAAAGGAAATGTATGTTCTGGGTTAGCTGCAGACCAGCTTAGACATGACTAACTCCTGCTTGTGCTTCAGATGACTTCACTGATAAGTTGCTAAGAGGTTTAAGATAAAGCATTTTTTGCAAGAAAAAGGACCATCTTCAGAAGGGATTCTGAAATTTTATTATTCACAATATTTAAAAGTCTGGCATGACATATTTTAAGGGTCATAAATAGATGACCATAACTAGAGGTATAACCAAGTTGTCTCCAGCTGCAGGGTTTCAATAGGCAACAATGTTACATCAGACAATAGCAGCTCACAAATCATGTCATAAGAGTTTGTTTGGTTTTCCTGGGTGGGGGGGGGGACTGGCAAAAGTCTTCAAGAATTGTAATTAACCAACACTTAATTTTCCTTGAAATTGAGTAGGTTGGCTTCTTTATATAGAAGTTTCTACTCATCACTGTGAAGAAGAAAGCTGAATCTCTAAGTAAGGAATTTATAACTGTAGAGAGCACCATTCCAGAAACTGATCAAATTTAAACCACTGAATTTATCAGATTACCTACTGTGTTCTTATCTATTTCATGTAAAAGCTGGATGTGTAATATTTAGAACTGAAGAAGACTTTACAGATCATGTAGTTAAGCCCCTATTACTCCTAGACCTGAAAACTAAGATCTAAAGTAGAAATTTGCTTGACCATCTGACTGAGCATAACATAGAGCCTGTTGGCTTGTTGGCTTGCACACTTCTGTACAGGAATAGTCAGCATAAAATCTTCCAGGGTTTAGTCAGTCATCATGCCATAATAATCTATGAAAACACACATATTCTGCATAGCTGAGACTTGGGTCCCCAATCCCTATTGGATTTTCCTATCCTAGGGAACTAAGCAAATAACAACTGAACCTCAAAACCTTTGTTTATCCATCATCCTAAGGCATAAACTGGAAGTAGCCTGCTCCTTATCCCCTCTCCCCCAAACTATACCTGGCCTTGGTTCTGAAGCTCACCTCTTCTTGTGGGAGAAAGAAGGATGCAAAAGACAAAACCAGCGGCAGAAAACAAGTCCTTCCTCCCAAGACCAGAGAGACCAGCTGGCTTGAGCTCGCCTGCTCTTTTTCCGTCACCTGAACCCCACTTCAATTTGTTTACCCTCCAGCTAAATTTAAATTAACTGTATTGTTTTATTACATTTATAGAAATTAAGGGCTCAGGAGCTCGGTAATAGAAAAGAAGATTTTTATTTTTGCACACTCATGTTTTGAAAACTAGAATGAATCCCCCTACATAAACAATTGTTTAGTGATTAAAATTACCTCACAAAGCAAATTTTTCTGCAGGGATACTAAAAAAAGAAACTGCAGGGACACAGAGAATGGATAATGGATATTTCGCATTTTAATAGATATTGCCAAAATTCCCATGAAAATAGTCACACTGGTTTACATTGCAACTCGCATTGTAAGAGGATACTAGTTTCCCCAGTTTCAGCAGAACATATTATCAAACTTAAGTTGATATTTAATCATACTTACTTTTATAAAAAATCAAATCTCATTGTTTTAATTTCCCTTAACACTAATGAAGCTGAGCAAACTTTAATGTATTTAATTAAATAATTTGATCTCTGTGAATTATATGTTTATATTCTTTGTCCATGTATTATTGGTTATTTGTATTTTAATTATTAATTAGTGAAACTCTTTATTTATTGTAGTCATTCATTTCTTTACTGTTGCAGATATTGCAAATATTTTCATGCAATTCTAATTTGTCATTTAACTGTTTAAATGTCTTTTTTAATAGAAAAAGATACTGATTTTTATGAGTTCATGTCTTCGTGTTTTGTTTTAAAGACCTTCTCTATTTCAATTACCAACAAAAACAATCCCCTAAAAATGTATAATATTGTTTTTAACATTTAGGACTTTGAACCTGAAGTTCACTTTGGGTATGGTGTGAGATAGAAAATTTTTTTTTCCATCAAATGGATAGCCAAATATCTCAATATAATTTGTTGAATTTCTTCTCAGTCTGCTGATTTAAAGTGACACTGTTCTCATACATCAAATTTCCATATAGACACAAGACTGTGGCTCTATCCAATGTTCTTTTCCATTGATCTATTAATATTATCTGATGCCACAACCTCAGTTCAATTATTATAGAACACACACACACACACACACACACACAGTTCTCATTGTACTTGTTCTATTCTTTTAAAATTATCATAGCTATTCTTGTCCATTTACTCTCCCAGAAAATTCTTTAAGTATGCTCACCAATTTCCACGCAGTATCCTGGCGTTATGTTAATTGAAGTTGCATTGTTTATATATTGACTCTGGAATAATAGCTGTCTTTAAAATACTGAATCTTCCTTTAAATTAACATGATACATCCTTCTGTTTTAATTTATTGTAAAGTTTATGTCTCAGGTTGCATGGTCTTTATTCTTACCATAAATTGTTCTTTCTCTTTATAAGGTCAGTTGGTTATTGGTTATAAAAAATATACTGATTCTTTGGAAATTTTTCTAATAAGTGATCACTCTGCTAGTTCTTTCATTAGTTCAAATTATTTTTCAATTTCGTTCTTATATTTCAAAAATATACTGCCTTACCATCTGCAAAAAAAAAAAACACACACCCAAAGTTCTCATCTCTTTTTCAAAGTATTTAAAACCCATATTTTTTCTTGTATTGTATTTCCAGAACCTTCAGAATAATGTTGAATAGTAGCAATAATGATTAGAATCCTTTTCTTCTTAGAACAGAGTTTGAGAAGCAGAAATGTAGCATCAATAGACATGAAAATTTTGAAGGCTATTATTTCATATTTTTAAATAGTCATCTAAAAACATTTGTAGTAAATCTTACCTTGACTAGCAGTGTATGAGAGTATCTAATTAATCCGTAGGCTGCATTTTTCATTCAATAATTATAAAAAATAATTGCTCAGTGGATAGAGCATTGGCCAGCAGACTGAAGAGTCCTGGGTTTGATTCGGGTCAAGGGCACGTTACCTTGGTTGCAATTCAATCCCCGGCCCTGGTTGGGGAGTGATAATTTAAAAAATGGTTCTGATGTTGAAAGGGCTGTAAAGGAATAAAGAATACATTGGACAGCATAGCATATTTTTTCAAAGATACTGACCAAGAGTCTATATTAATTTTGTAAAATCATTCCAAGGAAATACATTTTTGATGATGGTAGGTAAATATATTCTCAAAATGGCTCAAAACTTACCTCATTCTAACACAAAATGTGTGCACACAATAACTGCTCTTGCAGTTATTGCTACATTGGGGTTACACCACTCCATTGTTTCTGACAATGCACTTTGTTGCATTTGCTTCAGTTAGGTTTATGAAATTTGTGAATTTCATATTTACTGAACTTTTAACTTCTCATCTTCCCAAAACTGGCTACTGTAAACATTGATGCCAACTACTAAAGGTGCTGTGCAGTGCAATGCTGGAGGAGGCCTGCTGGACAGGCTTGCAGATGCTGCCATCATTTCACCTCATGCTCTACCACAGGAGTCAAACCTGCTGGATTATGGATGGACTAATATTTCTCATTGGCTTCTATCTCTGCCCTGACTTAAATAAAGACTTTAAAAACTAAATATCTCCGGACACTGCTTTCTACATGGCTGCTGCTTGTTTTATTTATTTATTTATTTATTTATTTATTTATTTATTTATTTGTTTGTTTATTTATTTATTTTGTTAATCCTCACCTGAGGATATTTTTCCACTGCGGAAGAGACACAGAGAGAAACATCCATGTGTTTCTCTCACATGGGATAGAGCTACAACCAAGGTGCACACCCTTGACCGGAATGAAACCCAGAATCCTTTAGTCTGTAGGCAGACACTCTATCCACTGAGCAAAACTGTCTACGGCTGGGTGCTGCTTGTTTTAAACACAGACGTTACTCATTTTTTAGGAATTAAGAGGTGAATAAATATGGATTTTTTTTATCCTTATGGGATTTGGGTCTTTAAAGGATCAGATGCGACAGGCTCAGAACTTCAAAAGCAATAATTTGTTACTGAATATAGTATTAATCCTCAAGTATTACTGCAGCCACATGTACTCCAGGTAAATTCCCATCAAGTGCCTCCTGGATGGTTGAAAGACCCTGTAAACTAAAAAAGTGGGTACAGTCCATATTAGTAATTTTGATCCTGTGGATTATTGAAGCATCCTCTCATAATTGCTTCTCTTCTATTTTGACATATGTATGTTGCATTCATTTAGTATACAGTTAGCTCACTGTACTTTCTGTAAACATAAAGAACTGTTTAGTGAGAGTCTGTTGGCCTCTTGTTTTATTTTTGCCAGCACTGCATTAAAAAGGTCTATTTCACAAAGTGGCAAGGTCTTTAAATGTTTGCTCAACCACCTCATCAAAACAATCTCACTGAGCCTTACAGAGCAAACTATGCTTGCATGTCCATTTTGTAATTATCTGTCAGTCATCAAAAAAGGGACAGCTGCACAGACAAGCCCCCACTATGAGCAGCAGCTCTAACACAATAAACATGGACAAACAGTAACTTTATAGTGGAGACCTCTGGCAGTCACCTCCTTAACCAAGAGACCAATAAGTCCAGTAATGAAATAAATCAACACCCTATGCTTTCTGATAGGTGGTACCTGAACACAACAGCACTTTGGAAGTACTGATGCCAAAATGCACAGGCTGAACTTCATTGTGAGGAAACATCAAACAAACACATATTTAAATGGAAAGACATTCTACTAAGCACCTGACCCCATCTGTAAAAATGTGAGTCACAAAAATCAACCAAAGACTGAGGACCACCATTCCAGACTAAAGGAAACTAAAATACTACTACTACTACTACTACAAATCCTATCTAATAATAGACAAACATGGTAATTAACCATACCTCCGCTACGCTTCCCATTGGCTAATCAGCAGGATATGCAAATTAACTGCCAACAAAGATGGCGGCCAGCAGCCACGCAGCTGAAGAGAACACGAGGCTTGCTTGCTCCAGTGATGGAGGAAGCCAAGGTTCCCCGCCTGCCGCGGCCCAGCTCTGAGCTCCACTCTAAGCAACAATGTTGCAATTATAGAAGCTAAACAAACCCCAGATACCTGCTTTCAGCAAGCCAGGGCCTCAGAGCTTAGAGCGCCAGTGATGGCAACAGATTTTCAATTATAGAAACTAAACAAACCCAGATACCTGCTTTCAGCCAGCCACGGCCTCAGAGCTGGAGCCGGCTCTCAGCTCCAGTGACAGCCATTATAGAAGCTAAACAAACCCAGATACCTGCTTTCAGCCAGCCACGGCCTCAGAGCTGGAGCCGGCTGAAAACAGCCATCAGCCCCTCATCCAGGTTTGCCAGGTACCCCAGTGGGGACCCCCACCCTAAAGGGGGTGTGACCAGGTGCAAACAGCCATCAGCCCGTCATCCAGGCTGGCCAGGCACCCAAGCAGGACCCCTACCCTGATCCGGGACACCCTTCAGGGCAAACCAGCAGGCCCCCACCCGTGCACCAGGCCTCTATCCTATATAGTAAAAGGATAATATGCAAACTGACCCTAACAGCAGAAAGACTGGGAATGACTGGTCACTATGACACACACTGACCACCAGGGGGCAGAAGCTCAATGCAGAAGCTGCCCTCTGGTGGTCAGTGCGCTCTCACATGGGGGAGCTCTGCTCAGCCACAAGTCAGGCTGATGGCTGCCAGTACAGCGGTGGTGGTGGGAGCCTCTCCCGCCTCCTCAGCAGCACTAAGGATGTCTGACTGCAGCTTAGGTCTGCTCCCTGCTGGCAAGTGGACATCCCCCGAGGGCTGCCAGGCTACCAGAGGGATGTCTGACTGCCAGCTTAGGCCCAATCCCCCGGGGAGCAGGCCTAAGCCAGCAAGTGGTCACCCCCGAGGGGTCCCAGACTGCGAGAGTGCACAGGCCGGGCTGAGGGACCCCTTACCCCCAAGTGCACAAATTTTTGTGCACCAGGCTTCTAGTAATAATAATAATAATAGTGGAGACTAACTGGACAGACAACTGTATGTAATGCATAATTCGGGATTTTCTTTTGTTGTAAAACATGTTATTGAGACAATTGGCAAAATTGCAATAAGGTCTGTACATTAGATGATAGAATTGTATTAATATTAGTTTCTTGATTTTAGGATTTGCACTGTGGTGTGCTTATATAATAGAACTAGAGGCCCAGTGCATGACGTTCATGCACTGGAGGGGGGAGGTTCCCTCAGCCCGGCCTGCACCCTCTCGCAGTCCGGGCTGAGGGACCTAAGCTGGGGAGCAGGCCTAAGCCAGTAGGCGGACATCCCCCAAGGTGTCCTTAGTGCTGCCGCAGAGGTGGGAGAGGCAACTGTGCTGCTGCAGAGGTGGGAGAGGCAACTGCCACCACCACTGTGCTTGCCAGCCATGAGCCTGGCTTCTGGCTGAGTGGCGCTTCCTGTGTTGAGTGTCTGCCCCCTGGTGGTCAGTGCACATCATAGTGACTGGTTGTTCTGCCCTTTGGTAGATTTACATATTAGGGCTTTATTATATAGGATGCCTTTGTTTTTCCAGTACGGAATCACCTGACCACTATTAGCTGCAAGGGAAAATGGGAAAGTCAGTCTATATGCTAAGTATCAGTGGGCTAGTTAAGAATCAGGGTTCTATTACACAAGAACAGGAAGATGTAGATACTAGAATAAACTAGTGCTGTTAGTCATAGAGAACATGCTCTTGGGAATGTTGATTATAAAAAGACAAGGTCACATAAGAGGAACACTTATTTTAAGGCTCTATCAGATGATCGCATGGATGGGAATGACACTATACCCTGGCCTCATGCTGCCTGGAATGGAAACATCAGAGACTGAGCCTCTTCCCTCCATGGTGTCTCAGGGGCCACACGCTCTCCTTCACCTATGTTTTCCTTTGTTTCCGTCTCACCAGTTTTCTCTACTGACCTGCCCCACAAATGCTTCCAAATAGCATTCCCAGGTCCCAAGCGTACATCACCTGGCATGCCCTGCTATTGACCAGCTGCCAGTGATCCTGATATCTCAGGCCCATCTGCTTGGTCCCACTCAGGCGTTTGTGGCAGGACTGAAGTTCACTATGACATGCACAGAAGCACGTCAGGACAGTTGTCCACCTCTGGTCTAATCATCTACAGCTTAAGAGAGAAGAGGCAATGTCACATGGTCCCTGGACCCTGTAATAATAGGGTGACAGTCAGATTATCCTGGAAGAATATTTAGATGACCGATGACTGTGATCGCTAATATACTACTTTAGATAAGCTGCAAACTGAGAGATATTTCAGAATACTTGTCACTTGGGGGGGAAAAAAACACAAAAACAACAAACCACAAAAAGACACACACACACGTTAAAATGGAGATGAAGTGGGCCATTCATTTCCAGAAGGTAAAAACTGCTAGGATCCATCTTGAAAGCAGCAAATCAAGTGGTCGAAGTGGAAATGTACAGTAACCATGATGACAGAAAATTACTCCCAATAAAATAACACCACTGGCCTTTTTGCACAGACCTTTCCCCCAGAGCATGGGTGCAAAAATGGATGGGGCACGGGAGGGGCGACAGGCAGTGAGCACAGGCAATCTGCAGTTGAGTGAAGGGAGAACTGAAACCTGTGAGGTTCCCCTCCCTAGGAAGCTTTCCGCCTTCACTTGAATCCTTTTTCCTAGAATCAGAAGGTCTTGGTAAATCTGTCAGCTGTCACAAAGTACCATCTGTCCTAAGAAAATGGGTGCAGAGGTGGCTGTAACCCAGGGGATTTCCGCAAAGGCTGTCAGCAGGCGTTTTCCCTGGCAGAGGAGCACAATGAAGTCCCTGACAAGAAAGTGAAGTCCTGCAAAGCAAATTCCTGACATTGTACTCACAGGGGAGCAGGTGCAGGGCTGGGTACAGCATAGGGGGGGTGGGGGCGGCGTGGCCATCCACCTGGGAGAGAAGGGGGGATGAGGAGGAGTGCACCAAAGTCCACTCGTGCTCAGGAGAGGCAGGGGGAAGAAGGGAGAGGCCTGTAAAGTGGGCAGAGATTGGCCATGTGAGGATCCAGCACACCTGGAGCAGTATGCCTTCCTCAGCCCTGCCTGGACTTCAGCCCACCAGCCGAGGGCAGGCCACTAACCTGAGGCGCGTTGAGACCTAAATGCTGTAAGCGCTGTCTGGTGAACTGACAGATTCAAAACTGTCCTCACAAGCTCTCTTTAAAGAAGTCAGCCAAGCATTTGGGAGGGAACTGTTAGGCCTGTTCTGCCATCATTGATAAGAGGTTTGCAGAGAAAGCCATCTACCTACATTTAGCACAATCTCAAGCTGCTAATTCTCATGGTAGGTAGGCAGGTATTGGTGCTGGTGCCTGGATTTTGCAAGAGTCAGAACAATCGCTTGTATATCTCCCAACAAAACTGTGACTGTGAGTCTTGGTTGCTTTGAGATCAGCCCTAGTGCTTTTAAACAGGACCTTGGCTTCTTAATGTAAGCAGGTTTCATTAAAAAAATTATTTTTGAAAAAATATATACAGTATATGTACACCTTTTATTTAATTCACAAATATATATATACCAATTCTTAGGTACATTTGCATACCAGTGACTGTGTGTGAGGCACTCTTAAGCCCTTTGTAAATGATAATTCATTTCATCTTCACAATAACTTCAAAACTGCAAATGTGTTTCTTATTTCCCTTAGAGGAGGAAGCTGGAGCATAGGCAGGTTAGGCAACAGGCTCAAGGTCAGCCAACCAGCATGCAGGGGAGCCTGTGCCCACCAGACCCTCTGACTCCACAGCCTTTGCATTCCGGTTCGGTTCCCCCAGCTTGTGCGCACTCCCTCTCTACTCGCTCTCTACTGGGCATGGACCTGTGAGGAGGATTTAGTCACACTTAGTTGAGCAGTTGGGTAGTATTCAAATTTTTACATGGATATTTTTCCAGGCTACAAACTCTCTAAAATGATTTGGGGCTATATTCATCCATACCTTCTGACCATTCAAATTCAGTTTTGCAAAGCCTTAGGCGCTGTATAAAGTTATAGATGATAAATTTGTTAACAGTGGCAACAAATGCTAGTTGTACAATTCATACTAAAGAGTATGAACAGTCAGGAAATCTGCTCTCTCAAGGTTTTCATTTAAGCTGTTCACTTATTTACCTCCAATAAAAACAGTCTAAATTTAGTTTAAAATGGTGCAAAGGACAAAAAATCTATTGTAAGTGTAAATGTTTCTTTACTTGACTATTATAAAATTCTAGACCTTCATCTTGTTAATCCTATTGTTAACTGGTTATTACTGATCATCACTGACCTTTTATGTTGTTTTTTACCTACTTTAGTTTTATTCTCATTTTTAGGAAATTCTACTCATGTATTAAGTTCTACATTGAAGCTGTTTATTCCTTAACATTGTTTGAAGTCATTGTTTGAATATAGAATGCAATCAGATACTCAAGGGTTTATAAATCCCTTCCTTCATTCACATATGCCTGTGACAGATCCCAGAAGAGCCATTGTCCTATGATGCCCACCATCTTTCTGAAAGATGTAAGGAGAATACACACCAGTGTCCAAAGTAGCCCAGGGGGCAGGCAGAGCCCAGACCCCCATGGAGTAGGATTGCACAATTTAACAAATAAAAATATAAGAAAGCCAGTTAAATTTAAAATTCAGATAAACACCTTAGCCAGTTTGGCTTGGTGGATAAAGTGTCGGCCTGCAGACCAAAGGGTCCTGGGTTTGATTCTAGTCAAGGGCATATACTGTGGTTGCAGGCTACTCCCTGGCCCAGGCCCTGGTCAGGGCGCATGCAGGAGGCAACCAATCAAAGTGTTTCTCTCACATGGATATTTCTCTGTCTTTCCCTCTCTCTTCCACTCTCTCTAAAATAAATAAATAAATAAAAATAAAATTCAGATAAGCAACAAGTAATTGTTTAGTGTAAGTATGTCCCAAATATGGCATGAGACACACTTATACATAAAAACTTATTTATATTTAACTGAGCATTCTATATTTTCTATGGCAACTCTAACAGGGGGTAGTGAGGGCAGGGATGGACTTAGGTCACTGCCAACGAACAAGTACAATATTCTTTGCATCTGCTTTGCCCCGATGAGTATGACAAACTAATGCTTTGTGCAATTAGGGTGTGAAGCTATTTGGGGGAGTCTCTGCCCAGCCATGAATGAGGAGATTGTGTAAAAATGGGTGAGACTGGGAGTCAGAAGTGCTGAATTAAAAGCCATTCCTCTGCCACTGTGTGTGGCCCTGGACACAACAGTTCATGTACAGGGAAGGGAGAAAGGACTAAGATTTTTTCATGTGCAAACTATGACTCAGCTTCTTCATCCTTAATTGAGGATATTATCTCCTACTCATTATGGTTTTGTGAAGCTTAAATAACATCACCAACCATAAAAGTTCTTTTTTTGCACACACACAAAAATTACACAAATACAAAATATCACGATCACAATAGTCAACCATACCAGTTTGGGGAGGAGGAAGTGGGGGAGCTGGAACATAAGAATCTCATTTCCTCTTCCTCCGTCTCCACCTCCTTGATTGTGAGTATCTGATGTATCTGCCATATATTAAGGAATGTAATAGCACCATGACCACCTCAACTTTATTAATTAATTCAATTGAAGCTATTGGTAAGTGAATGGCTCAGCAAAATTTGGTATTTTGCTAACTTAAAGTTTTTAGCGTAGAGCAGCCAAGCTATTTCACAACTGGCCCGGGGGCAGTTGACAACAATGTATGTCAAGAAAACTTACGCTTTTACATGCCACAGCTATAAGACAGTTATTTACAAAGTGAAGATGTAGGGTGGATATTCACTGAAGCGAAAGGCTGAAACATGTAAATCTCTACCCAGCATGGAGCACGGTTATCATGTCAAACATTCTTAGAATCAGAAGATCTGAATTTGAAGATAACCAGCATATACTCTGTGATCTGGGGCCAGTGCTTTTAACCTTCTGAGACTCAATTTTATTGTTTAGACTGTCGATGTATAAAATTGTCCAAACCTGTAGAAAATTTTTATGAGTTTTTTGAAGCCAAAATGACAATTTCCAGGAAGCCCTATTCTTGCAGGAATCTTCCTGCAATGGGCCTCTAGTGTTAACATAAAAACATTCAAACCTGTAAAGAATTTTTGTGAGTTTATTTGAGCCAAACTGTTAACAATTGCCAGGAAGCAGAACCTCAACGGATTGAGATAATGCTCCCGAGAATGGTGGGTTATATCTATATTTATACATTACAATCAAAGGAAGGGATGTAGGTGGGTTACATGAAATCCATTGGTGATAGACTAGAGAGGCAGGAGAAAGCAAGCAAGTGGGGAGGGGGGGAACCCCTGGGATTGGATAAAAAGTAAAATGATAGACACATACTTAGGTGGGTGCAGGAACAATTAACATGATTAACAATGAAGGAATTTGTGGTATCTGTCCTGGCGCCCAGCACATTATGTTGTGCCTCAAGGGGTCCAGAAAAAGGAAAGTTACAAGTTACCCAGACATTTCTAGGGTATGTTATTATAGATGCATAAAGACAGATAGGCTCAGTTAAGGTAAAGGTTGACCTTGTCAGTGAAGGTACAAGCCTAGGACCTAACTACCCACGATAACTGCTTTTAGTTAAAGTTTAATTTCAGACCATCCTTTGTGGTTACTTTAGGTCTCTGAGTTTGCAAGACCGCCATGCAGGCCTCCCCTGAGCTTGTCTGGTTAGCATGTGGCCCCTATCGTCCACAATACAATAAAGTGTAAGTTGTTATTTTTGTTAATCTATGTTTTTGTTTTATCCTAACTGAAATGGGAGTAAACTCTTCCAGAACACCCGAAAGTGTCAAAATCCTGGCATTATTTTTGTTATCTGGTTCCTACATTGTTTTTTGTTTGTTTGTTTGTTTTTTACTATATATCTCCATGAAGTAAAATTGCCCCTGCTTTCTTTCAACTGAAATTACAAGTATTGGGAAGATTTATATACAATTTAACCATTTGAAAAGCTGCTCAGTATTTAAAATGTATTTTTTCCCTGAGGCTTTGAGATGCTCAAGATACATTTCCTGACAACTCGCAATCAGCTTTGTGAAGCTCTTCACCTCTCATCTGCAGACAGACTTGTCAGTGCCAACAAATAACAATTGCAGTGCAGTTCAGACACAGGGGTGCAGTAAGTGGGGGGAAATCTGCCTTGGCAAGAATCACTTAGTGAATGCAATGGAGACAGCTCTGAGCTGCAAATGTCAGTCCCACTTCCTGCCTCCTGCAGGTCTCAGCCCAGCAGGTCGGGGTCCGGGTACCTTGAGCCACTGAGCAATTGGGAGCCTGGCGGATATTTATTATTCATAAGAAATGGAGCATCTCAGACATTTGCAAAGCATTGCAGCCGTTAATGAAGTGGGGGAAGCGATCAGTTCCCCGGTGGCCCCCCACTGCATTTATTTGAATGTGTGATCATTAGACTGCACACGACTCTCGGCGCCCAGAGTGCATTACACCCTGGAGAATGTGAAAATACTTTAATTAACAACAGGAGTGGGCAGGCCTGCTGGGCTCCTTCTGTTACTATCTCAGGACCTGAAAAGTCAGCACTCCGCCATCACCCCCACTATTTTCATTATCAACAGAAAAGAAAACACTACGCAACAATTTCATTTAAAATTGATTTGGGAAGACCACTAAATACAAGCTATTCCTGCCCCTTCCTTCCTCTGGCTCAACATTATTAACCAACATCACACCAACACATCCATACATCCACTAGCATGCACACACACGCATGAGTAATGACCTTGATATTCTTCTATATTCCACATGCCTTGCAAACAGTACAGTACTCTGGGGTGTATAGATGGATAACATGCCAAATTGCTGGGAATATGTGTTCATGTGAATATGTAAATGTATAGTCATCGTTTACTCAGTCAGATAAATTATTTGGTTCATTAATTTAAATAAAATGCTGGCAAATTCCTAGCACTCTATTTAGCTGAGAGACTGGGAGATGATGTGCTTTTGTTTGTTTGCTTGCTTGTTTTAAAATGTTCAATCAGTGATTTCTGCCTGAACTCGTTGGTTATATTTAAGACCATTTGGGGGAAGTTTTATTTTCAGACAAGGAGAGTAGGGCTGTGATGTCCACTGTTAAAACACAACTGCGATTTTTGAATCTTGCACTCTATGCCCTGGACTGATTTGTTGCCACGTGTGAATGGGAATGTGAGCAGAGCTGACCGCATGCACATGTGCAGGCTGACCATCGGGGTTGCCCCCGTAGCTCAGTCTGGAGGCTGGCTTCTTGCAGGATAAATTTATTTGACGGCAAGAACTCTGGTTTCTTCAGAATCCAGAATTCACTAATGAAGACTTACTTACCGCATTGTATCAATTAGTATTTATTGAGCCTCCTGGTGTCCCCCCTTAACAGAGGCCCAAAAAGCAGTGGGCAATCCAGATGGAGAGAGTATTTGAGGTGCATTTGGAGAAAATTAAATGTTGATGTGTGAGCTGGGACTTTAACCTTCTTGGCATTTGGGGGAAGTTTTATTTTTGTTTTTTAAGGTACTATGTCAAAGTAGAATAAATGGTAATCTAGGGAGCCTTTTGAAAAATAAAGTTATTATTTTAGAACAACTTTATATTTGTAGAAAAATTGTGAAAGCAATACAGAGAATTCCCATATACCTCATACTTAGTTTCCCCTATTATGAACATCTTACATTAGTATGATACACATGCTACAATTAATGAATCGGTATTGATACATTGTTATTAATTAAAGTCCATATTTTATTTGAACTCCCGTAGTTTTTCCCTAAGGTCTATTTTTTGTCCCAGGATCCCATCCAGGACTCCACATACCTTTAGTCCTCATGTTTCCTGAGGCTCCTCTGGGCTGCGGCAGTTTCTCAGACTTTCCTTAGTTTTGATGATCTTGACAGTTTGAGGAGTACTGACCAGACATCTGCAGAATTAAGCTGGGATTGTCTGATGCTTTTGTCGTGATTAGACAAGAGTTATGATTTTGAGGGAGGAAAACGACAGATAAAAGTGCCATCGTCACCGTATGCTATCAAGACATGCTATCAACATGTCAGGGACTGCTTTCCCTCCCCCATAGACTGTTGCCAGAAAATGTTTCAGAGACTTCTGGAAAAAGTGGGCCTACAAGGGACCTATTGGATCCACTGACCCACTTCCTAGACTCTTTTCACTCACATGGTTTATGGACCCTAATTACCGTCCAGCATGCTCTTTTCCTAGTACACAGCACTGTCAGCACCAACACTAACTAGTTAAGATGCACAGAGGCGAGTGATCACAGAGAATATCACTTCGACCTCATTCCAGAAAATCAAGTAGGTCTTGATATACGTGTGTGAGAAGTTTTGGCAATTGAAGAGGAATCTGGCAGCTTTTTTTCAAGCGTGCTGCACCTCTACATTTGACTTGTTGGTGATCTTACATTTTAAAAATGTTCCTGTCACAGCTGAGAAATTAGAGGTATAAGTTTTCTTTAACTCCTGGGATTGGGAACATGAATATTTCTGGAGCATCCATTCTGCATAGGTATTTTGTATATTGTATCTAATTTAATAATCACAGTAGGCCTACACTACACCTCAGGTACAATCACGTGCACTTTGTAGATGAGAAAGTGGCTCTGGGAGACCAGGCCACGTGATTGAAGAATGAGCCAGAATATCTGAATTCCCCAGATTCTTTCTATGATCCCAGTCCTGCTGGAGCTGATGATGGCGCATTCTGAGTGAGGCAGACAAGCCTCTCTCTATGCCTGAAATGCCCATTAGAAGTGCAAGACTCTTGGCCTTGGAGAATTCCCAGGCTTCCAGAATCTTCTGGGAAAAAGCAAGTTTTATTCTTACAGGCATTTCCATAGCCTTTGCATATTTAAGCAATGGTTCCTGCTCATTTTTTATAATAATACCAGAGGTCCGATGCACGAAATTCGTGCAAGAGTAGGCCCTCTTTCCCCCGGCTGCCAGCACCGGCTTCCCTCTGGCACCCGGGACCAGGGCTTCCCTCACAGAGGGAGGCCCCGCCCACCCGCCACAGCCCACCGGTCAGTGGCCTGGGCCTCCCTCTTTGGGGCAATCATGAAGCCTTCCGATTGATTGCCCTGCTGGCCAGTGGCCTGGGGCTCCCTCTGCGGGGCGATCATAGGGCGATGGCCGGGCCCCCGACCAATTTCATCGCATGCGCCTTGGCTGGCCTGGCACCAGTGGGTGTCATAGCGTGGTCGTCCGTAAGGTCATCCAGAAGGTTGTCTGGAAGTTTGTTGGGTCTAATTAGCATATTAGGCTTTTATTATTATAGATTAAAATAAATGTCTTTATCATAATTTTATTACAAAAATTTACAGGGTTGCTTGGAAAGCCAATTGAGGGCGATTTTAATAATAAAGTAAAATAGAAAAATACTTCACAGTAATCAAAAATTGATCAATATGAAAACAGTTGCAACCATGAGGCAAAGTAGAGTTTCTCTCTCTACTATATAAGGAACTCAAATAAGTGAATGAGAAGAGGAGCAAAGCTCATGAATGGGCAGTTTTCAAATGAAAGAAAAATGGCTAGTAAATGTTTGCTATTTAGTATAAAAGATATTCAGACTCTTTATGAATCAAATAAATGCACAATTAAACAGTGATATGGTTTTTGACACATCAAATTGGAAAAGATAAAAAATGCTAATACCCAACGATAGACTAGGATATAGTCAATAATATTATGATAACTCTGTATGGTGTCAGATGGCTACTAGACTTATTGTGGTGATCACTTCATAAGGTATATAAATGCCTAATCACTATATTGTACACATGAGACTAATATAATGTGAACTATAATTAAAATATTAATTTCAAAAATGCTAATACCCAGAGTTGGCAAGGATACAGAAAGGAATTATTTTTAGCAATATCTATCAGCTTTAATGTATATTGCCTTTGAGCCAAAAATTACCCTGCTAGGAATTTATCTTATAGGCATATTTGTTCAGATATGCAAAGATGTCTCAGGATGTTAATTGTATCATTATCTATAAATTATCAAAAGAGAAAACAACTCCAATGTCAGTTAATGGGGGCTTCTTGAAATAACTTATAGCACACTCATACAGTGGAAAGCAATGCAATTATTAAAAGGGGAAAGTAGAGCTCTGTGTATCCACATTATGTTTCTGAGTAAAAAAAAAAAATCAGGTTTCTGAAGAGTTTGTATTTTTTACCCAATTTATGTCAACATATGTGGCTTTACCTGCATATTTCCATTCCTCTTTTGAATGAAGCAGTGATGGGACTTTATAAAAAGAAGTCCTAAACTCAGCATGCTCTTACTTCTTTGTATAGAACCGCGTGTGCATCTGCAAACAGACCAGCAATTAAAAAAATATTTGTAAGCAGAGTGAGGTTGTCTAAGCAGGAAGCTTAGAAATCCATTGAAAACATATTGGCTTGAAG
This sequence comes from Myotis lucifugus, assembly GCF_000147115.1. Lineage (NCBI taxonomy): Eukaryota > Metazoa > Chordata > Mammalia > Chiroptera > Vespertilionidae > Myotis > Myotis lucifugus. The sequence continues at coordinate 830,628 of NW_005871307.1, forward strand.
TCATTGTATATTATTTACTGAGTCTGTGGTGAACCCAGAAAATATCAAAAGCACGGAAGTTATATAAAATGGTCTTCAAACATGCAGATTTAGAGTAGAAAATGTGGGCACAAAAAGCTTTAATAAGGAGGCACAGAAATACCACATCAAGCAACAGCCAGTAAAGAGAAAAGAACAGTAAATGAAGCAACTGCAGAAAATAGATCAGGAAAGTATGGCTTCCTGGTTGGCCCCAAGGAGTGTTTTTGAAAAGCAGCAAGCTCTGAAAATAGCAGCAGAATTTAGCATAGTCATATGTTCAGTCTGGTCTGTGGGCTGTCGTTCACTCAGTGTGGTCTCTGGTAACCTCTGTTCACAAGGTGGAGACCAGTGGTATAAGACACTGTTATTATGTCTTTCAATCTGGTGTTCGTTTTCAAATTGTTGCATAATATTTACATTCAATGACACATACCAAGTTTTGAATGCTAACAGACAAATCTCAAAGGCACCACGACTTGGATGGACCTTCGAAAGTCCAGCTTCCTAGTTGAATGAGTCATAGCCTCTTTTATCTAACATCTGGATGGCAACCCCTTTAAAGATCGTATTCCCTAGACCAGTGATGGCGAACCTATGACACGCGTGTCAGAGGTGACACGTGAACTCATTTCTTTGGTTGATTTTTCTTTGTTAAATGGCATTTAAATATATAAAATAAATATCAAAAATATAAGTCTTTGTTTTACTATGGTTTCAAATATCAAAAAATTTCTATATGTGACACGGCACCAGAGTTAAGTTAGGGTTTTTCAAAATGCTGACACGCCGAGCTCAAAAGGTTCGCCATCACTGCTCTAGACATTCACATCTCTTCCTTATATCACAAGATCCAGTCTTCAACATACAGGATAAAAGCAGGGAGATTTTTCAGTCTAAACTAAAATAGTAATTTGTATTTTTTCAAGGATCATGGTTTACCTTTTGTTAATACTTATTTTAAAAATGTTAAACAGCCCTGACAGTTGTTGCTCAATGATTAGAGTATCTGCCCCTATGTCATGGGCTTAATTCCTGGTCAAGGGCATGTACCTGGGTTGCAGGTTCCACCCCAGCCTTAGTTGGGGCACATCTGGGAGGCTACCAATTGGTGTGCCTCTCTAACATCAATGTTTCTCTCTCTCTCTATCCCCCTCCCTTCCACTCTCTCTTTTAAAAAAATCAACGGAAAAATATCTTAAGGTGAGGATTATTAAAAACAAAGAAAGTTAAACCAATTTTATATATTTTATCACTCTAGTCCCAGTGTACCACATAGTGCTTGGCACATGGTAGATAATAAAAAGTTAAGAAGGAAATAAGGGAAAGGGGAAGGAGTTTATTTGAGAGAGTTGGGACTTAATTATCTGCTCATATCTTCAATTTCCAGATTTCCTGTAGCATGAGTCAACAAGTAACCCAGTGAACACCAGAAAACTTCAGTGTTTAAAGAAAGAATGTGGAGCAGACTTATTTCTATTGACATCAAGACCAGGAATGGCAATAGTAGAAAAACGAATAAAGTAAAATTTCAAGTCTGAGAGCAACCAATAGTCTGGCTACAACCTCTAGCTTCTGAGTTGTAAACTGCTTCAAGGCTGGCAGTACACCTGTCAAAGACGTGGAAGACCACACCAAGGCCTACAAGGGCTGAGGATGCTGAAGCCAGGATATTATGTCCCGTTGCAGCAGAGTTGCCCACACCCATGTTGTTGACATCTTATAACTCTATCAGGTAATGGTAACCACTGTTTAGAGGAAAAACAAAATAATATAAACAGACTGATAGTAATGTTGGGAATACTGCTTTATACAGAGTGGTCAGCAAGGGCCACTCTGACAAGGTGACCTTTGAGCTGAGACAGAAGGAGGTGGCCATGTGCAGAGCACCCCCGGCAAAGGGACCAACAAGTCGGAAAGCCCTGAGATAGGAGGATTGCAGCCGACATCTTCCAGCAACCCTAAAGGAAGCAAGTGTGATTACAGCAGAGTGAATGAGGTGGAAATGAGACCAGGGAGTAGAGGAGTCAGATCCCATAGAGTCTTCTTTTTCCACATAGAGCTTTACAGGTCTAGGAAAGGACTTCGTATTTTCTTCTGAGTTGGATAAGAAGCCATTGTGAGGATCAAGCAGATGAATGACACAATCTGTCTCAGGTTTCAGAATCAGCACACTCTGGTGGTGGTGCAAAGAAATAAACTGATAAGAGCCAAGAGGGGAAGTAGGGAGACAATTTGGGGGCTATTGAAATAATACACGTGAAAGATGATGGTAACTGGGATGAGGATAGTAGCAGTGGGTTTGGAGAATGTGCTGGGCTGAGAATTGCTGCCATATTGGATGTGAGGTGGAAGGGAAGAGAACAAAGAATTACTCCAGGTTGTGTGTTTATTTTTACCTGAGTAAAATGAGGAATAGAGTTAGTTGTCTTTAATTGGGGTGGGAAAGTCTGAGAGGGAAGCAGGCTGGTGGGGTAAAACCAAAACCATGGAAGTTTTGATTTCAAGATACCTATTTGGTGAAGAGTATGATTCTATTAGATTAGAGTACAAAAGAGTCTGAACTGGTGATTTAAAATGAGGGGTCTTCAGCATATAAATCAATGGGACTAAGTGAGATCAACTAGGTACTAAGCATCTATACATATAAAAGCCTTAGCGACCGTCCGACCATTTGACTGGTAGCTATGACACACACTGACCACCAAGGGGCAGATGCTCGGAACTGCCGAGCTGAGGTGACTTGGCAGCTGTGGTTCTTGGGTGATGCACCTGGAACCAGAGAGGAGGAAGCCTGATTCCGGGGTACGTCACCTGAGAACCACCCTCTTGCAATCTGGGACCCCCTTGGGGGATGTTGGAGAACCGGTTTTGGCCCGATCCCCACAGGCCAGGCTGAGGGACCCCACCAGTGCACGAATCCATGCACCAGGCCTCTAGTTACTACATAAAAGATCTGAGGACCTTTTCCAAAGGATCCTAGAGACCTGTCACATTCAGAACCAAGGAAAGGATGAAAGTATGCCAAGAGGCTGAGCAGAAGCAGCCAGTGGGAGTGGTACCCTGAAGACCCAGTGAGAAAAGCATATCAAAAAAGAGGGAGAGATCAACTGCACCAAATTCTATGGATGCATTGAGTAAGATGAGTCTAAGGATTGGCTGAAAATTGAAGACTACTGTTGGCAACATGAAGGTTATTGATAGAATGAACATTTATTTCCCAAATTTTTTAGAATGAAAGAGATGGGTATTAGTAACCTATTGCTGTGTAAGAAATTACCCCCAAACTTAGTAGCTTAACATAGCAATAGACATTCTTTATCTCATACAGTTTATGTGGGACTAAAATTTGAGAATGGCTCTGCAGGACAGTTCTGGTTCAGGACCTCTCATGAGATGGCAGTCAGATACTGGCGAGGGCCATAGTCACCTGGAGGCTTGACTGGGACTACAAGCTCTGCCTCTCAGGTGGCTCACCTCATGGCTAGTTGTTGGTGGAGGCCTCGGCACTTCCCTAACAGCATGCTGAAATGGTTGCACATGTCAGCTCTAACATGCTGAAATGGTTGCACATGCCAGCTCTACTCAGTCTGGGGGGAGAGGGTGTGAACAACTGGAGGCCAGGATAATTGGGGGCCATCCTAGAGGATGACAACAACAGAGTATTATCAATATTTGTGCCCAGACAACAGATATAAATATGAAGCAACTCAGGAAAACTGAGCTGTATGGTCATCCTAGTCTGGTGATTTTGAGAAGAATAGTTTCACGGGAATAAAATGAGAGAAATGAGAACCAAACAAAAGAAATCCAATCCCAGAACTTGTTCAATTGATGGATGAAAAGTGAGTTCTCTTTCCATTTCTTTCCACAAGGGATAAAGCTGGTAGAATTGTGAATGTGACTGATAGCCACTTTGCCATCAACTTGGTGTCAAAGAATAAAGCCAACAGACAACCCTCAGTTAAGACATGGAAATTTCTGTCGACATTGTTTGAGCAGTTGGGTCCAGTCGAGCCTAAAGCTCACATTAACTGGAAGAGTCATCACATTCTCCTCCCATCCCCTTTAAAAAACTTGTTAATTTCTCAAATTTACAACCAAAAAATAACACAGATCAATGTCTCCTTTATTTAAGTAGATCATTGTAGACCACAATCCACTGGACTCCCAAACATATTTAGTCATGTCTCAGTGCAGTATAAACATTCCTTAAACTCAGTCTAGTCTCCCTACCACACCCTGAAGGTTGTTTAGGTCAACTCCTTTAAGAAATTTTACTTACTGGTATACTAGCACCTTAGTAAGTGGCTAGGATTAGATGGTAGATTTTTTAAAAACATTTTTTAAATCCTCATTCAGGATATGTTTATTAGTTTTTCAGTTGATTATAGAGAGGAAGAGAGAGGGAGAGAGAGAGAAATGTCAATGGGTGCCTCCTATATGCATCTGACCAGGGATCAAAACCTCAACCTACGTGTGTTCCCTGACTGGGAATTGAACCCGGGACCTGTTGGTGTACAGGACAATGCTCCAACCAATTAAGCCACACTGGCCAGAGCTATATGGTAGTAAAAGTTTATATAGAAGAGTATATATTGGCATTGAGTTGGTGTTGGTATTAGAGCAATCCATTGAAGTCCATCTGTAAGAGGGGCAATGCCATAGGCACTTTAGAAACAGCTTTACTCTCTGAAACACTGAGTGTTCTTCCCTAAATAAATCCAATCACACAAGTCTTGCCTGCGAAAGTGCTGCCAGCAGAACAGCTGAATCATCCACCTGGGACCAAACTGAGGTTCATCCTTATAGGAAAAGACAATGTCTGCTTTTAAATTGTATGCTAGTTGCTTTCTCTTCTCTTTCTTTCTAACCCCTTCAAGATCTTGTTTCCTTCAGCTATCCAGAACTAATAGAACTGGATTTTCACATAGCCTCTTAGGATTTATTCTACTTATAGCATACGTACTTTGAATTTGAAAAGCAAAACAAACAAACAAAAAAAACAACAACACTGTATTGGTGGAGGGATATAGAAGAGAGGCTAGAGGTGATTAGACAAGGTGACTGGCTGAGAGCAGCCTGTGGGGCCCTCCCTCGCAGAAGGTGTATTCCACGCTGAGGAGGGAGGACTTGCAGTCATCTGGAGGTTTCTCTAACCAGCGCCTGTTTGGAATGCTCACCCAGAGGGAGGAAGAGAACTAAGCTGTGCATGAGAGAATTGAATGTGTCCATTGACCCGGCAAGTCGGAATAAATTGCGTTCTTGTTAGCACAGCAATTAGTCCTCGTGGTCACTGAATTGAAACAGGCAGTTTTTGTGCCACTTGTGTTACTCCCCCGTTACCCAAACATGGAGCACATCCAGACTGGGACAGAACAGACCTCCTTAAGTTTCCATCACCACCTGCTCCAATGGGCTGAGGAGAAGGAGCAGCATGGAGGTGGCATTTAATTTTAAGATGTTCCCACTGCTGCCACTCAGCATTAGCTTGGCCCGTTCAAAGAATACAACATTTTCAGAGCATCTGCTTTACATGAGATACTGTCTTATGCATTGTCTCATTTAATTCTCACAAGTCGGACTTACAGTAGCTTCTCCTGAAGAGTCACAGCTTACACAGAACACCTACATACGGTAGAAACATTGGCAATGGGCAAAATATGCTAATGAGTTGAACCTAGTGCTGAGAACCAGAGAGTCAACTCGTGATCCCAAGTCCACCACTGCTCTTGAGATACAGACTGCACCATACCAACTGCACTCCCATTTCCCTTAAAATGCGATGCACCACACTAAGAGAAACAGAGGAGTGGTGTTATCAGTTAAATGCAGCACTCTGAGCTTTAAAGAACAGTGTTTCAAAATGCACAGCATGATAACTACTGAGTACATAGGAATTTCACACTCAGACTTACCCCGTGGGGGTGTGAAGGATGCTGTGAATTGAGCCCACTGCTCTCGCCATGCAGTTCAATGTTCCCAGATGGTGCATTCAATTAAAATTTATTTCAGCATCTTTAAATGAAAGCTATTGAGAAATGATAGTTCATCTTAATAGTGTACACGCTACAAGGGGGAAGCCTATCTACACGTTATCCCTAATACGTTATGTGATTCCTCATAGCTCATGGCACAGCAACTGTCACAACTTTCCCAGCCACACTTACAGAGAAAGAGACCATGCCATTTCCTCACGTGAGCGTCAGTTTCTCCTCCTTCAGCGGGTTTCACAACCTCAGCACGTTTGACATTTGGAATTGGATCATTTTTAATGGTGGGGCTATCCTGTCCACCGAAGGCTGTTTAGCAGCATCCCGAGCCTCTGCCCCCTAGGTGCCCACAGCAACACCCTGCCCCCAAGTTGTGACAACCAAAACTATTTCCAGGCTTGCCGAATGTCTCCTGGGAGTGAAATAAGCCCCAGTTTATTTCACTGCCACAGAAGATGGATAGTAACTGAACTACAGAATGTTTGAGGTAGAAGGTCTAGGGAGCTGAGCGACCATTTATGCAACCATCCATGTCATAGATGAAGAAATGAAGCCAGCGAAATGTGGGGACTTGCTTTAGGGAGCACAGGTATTTTGGGAACCAGCTCTGGAGCACAGCTAGCATTAGGAACTGATTACGCTGGTTACCTTTTCTAGTTCTTGGGAATAGTAAAGGAATTACATTTTTTATCCACCCGATAATATCAAGAAAGGGATTATAAATTTCCTTTAAAGGGAGCCCATTAAATCTAGAAGGATATTTTCCAGAACTACAGTCATATCTACATTATTATAAGCCTAATCCAAGCTCCTCTGAGGTCATACCAATTTAGGCAAAACAATCTTTCATCAATTCAATTCCCCAACACCCCCTGACCCCACACACACATACCTTCCATATACCCTCCTGTGCCTAGAGAGATCACGCCAATCTCAAGACATGTAGTCATAGAGTGTCCTGCGAGGTTGGATGTCTTCAAATCCTCTGACACACACATTTCAATTTTGAAAATGAAATATTTTTTAGTATACACTGCCTGTATAATTATTCAGAGTGTGTGTACTAGTATACATTTTGGGGGGCATCCTATATATACCCGTATTCTCTAAAGCAGAGTTGAGACACCTCCAGGAATCGTCCCAACCCCCTATGCCCCATTTGGGTTTAGATGGCTTCAGTCCCAGGCCCTGGGCATCACGAGAACACTTCCAGTGTTCTTAGCACAGTCTGTTTTTCTGAGTTGCAAATAGACAAACATGTTCCAGGAACAAGAACAAAGGACTTGCACAGGATATTCTACTGCCATTGATTCCAAATGTATAACATTGTAAAACATCTAATAATATATATGATTGTTGTAATACTCCATAGAACTTCAGAATGGTCAGTTCTCACAAATAAATGACTTTAATTGCACTGTCGCATAAATAGCATATTTTTTTTTCTTCTAACTTAGCTGATTGGATAGTGTCGATGTTAATGACTTCTCAGATACTGTCTAGAAATGCTCATCACGTCTGACATGGCTCACAGGTGCTCTCAAACAATTAAACAAACGGATACTCAGGTTTCCCTTCCACATCCATCCTGCTGAGCACAGTGTCCTGTGCCTCATCTGTGTGCACAGGGCATCCCAGTGCTTTCTCCACAGCCCCTCCACCCACACGTCTGTGCTGACGGTCTGGGCACCTTCGGCAGCAGGGCTGTGCTCTGGGGATCCATGTGCCCCACCAACAAAGAACTTAAAGTATAGTGAGGACCTAGACAGATAAATGGTAATGAGTGGGCAGAACCCATGGGGCAGGCTGGTAATCCTATTTGGGGATTGGACTCCAAAAAAACTTTCTAAAGAGATGGCATCTAATTTAACTTTAAACATGAGTGATCCAGCCAGAAAGGTGGTGGGAAAGTATCCCATTAGAAGTCTGAGTAAAGGAAGCTGTTAAGAAAGTTCAGGGAGGGCAACCAGTCCCTTCCACTCAACACTTTCTGAATATCAGCACCAGGTTAAATGGGTTTGTCCTTAGACAGTCCTTCAGGACAGCATGACTTCAGGGCAAGGGCAGAGGCCCTCAAGCCCCCAAATACCTATTTAGTCAGTAGTGCCTCTAACAAAGTGGGAGAATGAATGTTTCATTCCATAATCTATAATAATAAAAGCGAAATATGCAAATCGACTGAACGACCGAACAGCAGAATGACCACGCTATGACATGCACTGGTGCCAGGCCAGCCAAGGCGGGTGCGATGCAACTGGTCAGGAGGCCCCCACCATTGCCCCACAATTGCCCCTGCATAGGGAGGCCCAGGCTAATCGGCCGACAGTGCTGAGGCAGGTGGGCGGGCCCTCCCTCTATGGGGTGATGGATCATGGGGCTCCTGGACTGCGAGAGGGCTCAGGTCAGGCTGAGGGATTGCCCTCCCCACTCCCTGAGTGCATGAATTTTATGCACTGGGCCTCTAGTTAAAAATAAAATGCCTTCGGAGAGGTACTTTCTTAAGATTTATACATTTTGAGCCAAAATACAAATAATAATGTCATATCTTTTCTAACTTCCTAAGCACAGTGGTTTTAAACATTAACAAGCAGTATATTTTTATTTCCTAAATGCCATACTACAAAGATAATATTCTTAGGTGTGTTTATGCAGCTCAAAAATATAGATATATTAAGGGGGAAAGAAAAAAAAACACTGGTCTAGATGCAAGGCACACTTAAAAATAAGTTTTACTTTTGGTTGAATTTTATGTTATATTATAAACATTTATTTTAACTTGTTGCAGTTTGAAGTAAAATGTTTCCAAAATGTATGCTCAACAGCTCAACAATTATTAAAATGTTTGCAGTGTGAGAATTATTATTATTATTATTATTATTACCTGGGCATCCTATTAAAAAGCAGGTTCAGCCCTGGCTGGCTTTCTCAGTGGTTAGAGCACTGGTCTGAGGACCAAAGGGTCTCAGGTTTGATTCCTGGTCAAGGGCATTTACCTCAGTTGCAGGCTTCATCCCTGGCCCTGATCAGGCTCATGTGGGAGGTAACCAATCAATGTGTCTCTCTCATGTCGATGTATCTCTCTCTTTCTGCCCCTCCTCCCTCCCCTCCACTCTCTCTTAAAAATCAATGGAAAAAATATCCTTGGGTGAGAATAAAAAAAAAAAGCAGGTTCAAATATTTGTACACTCATATACGTAGCAGCATTATTCCCCACAGTGTCCATTGACAGGTGAATGGATAGACAAAACTTGCTATATACATGCAATGAATGCCATTCAGTCTTAAAAAGGAAATTCTTATACATGCTTTACCATGTGAACCTTGAAAACATCACGCTAAAGAAATAAGCCAATCACAGGAAGACAAACACCATGTGATTCTATATACATGAAGTCTCTAGAGCAGTCAAAGTCATAGAGACAGAGTAGAATGGTGGTTACTAGGGACTGAGTTAGTGTTTAATGGGGACAGAGTTTCAGTTTGGGAAGATGAAAGGGTTCTGGAGATGGATGGTGGCAATGGTTGCACAACAATGTGAGCATGTACTGCCACCAAACTGTACACTTAAAAGGGTAAACTTTATGTTATATACTAGAGGCCTGGTGCACAAATTCATGCATGGGGGGGCGGAGTAGGGGAGGGACCACAGGAGGTTGGCTGGCAGGCCCCGATCTAGTTGTGTAGATGTGCTGAGGTTGCAGCAAGCAAAGACCACAGAAAGAGCCCCCCAAAATTGTCTGAACCCCAGGTATGCTCTGAGGTGGAAATACAGCTCTACTTCGCTGCCACACTTGGGCCACCTCACTCTCCCTGAAGAGGAGTTGCTGACAGACAGATAGGTCCTCTCTCTTACATCAGCTGCACATTTTTGGGCTCCACCCCCAAGCATGATAGGTAGCTGCCTTTGGCCAATGGTGGCACACCACCATAGGAGCACTAGCCAATCAGCGGTTGGGAGCCTGGAAAGGTGTGGGGCTAAGCTAGAAGTGGCTGACAGGGGCAGAAGGGCAAGCAGCACAAGGTGCAATGCAACGGCAGAGGTAAGATGCTGGTGGTGCTTACATTAAGTCTTTGCAGTTAGGCTGCTGCCTTGCCCCTTCTGCCCCCTCTGAGCTGCTACTCTGTCTAGATCAGCATTGGGGTTGCTCTCCTCCTACAGGCTTCCTGGACTCACTCAGACTCTCTGGTGCCCAGAGCCTTAGCCGGGGAGAGGGACCAGCCAGGGGGAGGGACCCGGGAAGGTTGGCCAGCCGCTTGCCAAGGGAGGTTGGCTGTGGGAGCACACTGACCACCAGGGGGAAGCTCCTGCATTGAGCATCTTCCCTCTGATGGTCAGTGCATGCCATAGCGACCAGTTGTTCTGGTTGTTCTGGTCGTTTGGTCATAATGGTCACTTAGGCTTATATATATATTTTACCACAATTTAAAATAATAATACAAAGGTGGGGAGAGTAGGTTCCTGGGGCCTGCTGTCAAGAGGGCTGATTTCATAAGCATATCTGTTAGGGTCTCATCAGGAGAAGTATCCTAGATGGCTCAGAGGAAGGGACTACGACGAGAGACTACTTACTTAGGTGTGGATGGCTGAAGAAGGCCAACAGGGATGCTGCGGCACCCAGAGAGCAGTGACAGCAGGAAAACATTGCTGCTCCAAGGGCTGAAGAGGCAGAAGACAGAGTTTGTGTCACCCAAGCCCACTGAAAAACTGAAGCTATGATGAGGCCCTGACCAAGACGAGGGCCTGTCTCTCAAGAGCATCCACCCGTCCATGAGGATGCAGGTACTGCAGGGAGGTGAGGACAAAGCAGGGAGGGAGTTGGAAGAAGTAAGCTCACCCCTCTCCCCTCCTATTCTTTCATCTCCCTCTGGAGCCTCCCATTCACTAAACCCAATTAGTGGCCAGACATCAGACTGGAAGCCAGAGATGCCATTAGCAAGGGTGGACCTGGCAGGACATAGAGCAAGCAGAGAAAGGGGGGAAAGGTCTGGGAGAGGCAAACAATAACCAGCATGATAGTTCTGGAGGGCCTCTGGGACTTGTTTTTTAAAAAGCACACCTTGGGAAGTACTTTTGCAGGCCCCCTCTGCCCCCAACACATCTTCTGGACCTGGTTTTAGGGGAAGGGGCCAGAATGCATGAAAGCACTGAGCAGGCAGAAGCACTGGTGAAGGTGGAAACAGAGTAGATGGAGTTGATAGAAGGGGCGCTAGACACAGTGTCACAACTGTCACAACTATGATTTGCAACTGTGGTGTGATTGCTCTCCTGTTCTTAAATCAAACTCGTACGAGGAGACCTTCAGGTAGCACACCACGTCAACAGGCTCTGTACTACGATGCGCACCGCCCTGGTTTCTGTGGATAAGCAGGCACCTGAAATAGACTCAGCTGTCTGGGAAAGTGAACTAGTTCATGTTTGCACACCGAAGTGTGATACAGAGCACACTAAAGGTGCAAATATCATCATTCTAAAGACGGCATCTACTTTCCAGTAAACTCTCAGGTTAGATAATAAGCCCCTGTATTTCTAAGAAAGCCAGGTACAACAAAAAGAAACTTTTTAAATGCGTCCTATATAATAAAAGGCTAATATGCAAATTGCCCCCTCAGGAGACCTGGAGTTTGATGGCTCACTATGATGTGCACTGTCCACCAGGGGGCGGCGCAGAACATGGCAGGCAACCAGCGGTGATGGCGGGGCACTGAGGGAGTGAGGGAAGAAGGAGGCGGGGATGCAGGGAGGTGGGGCGGTAAAACCTGATCAGCCCTGATCACCAGACAGGCCTAGGGACCCTACCCGTGCATGAATTTCATGCACCGGGCCTCCAGTATAAATATACCTAAGTTGGTCACTGTGGGGAAGTAAGAAGTAGCTGTATCAAGAAATCATTAAAGTTCTTCTCATATGGAGCAAGAATCATTTACACAGGATTTATTCTTATTTATGCACTTATTTACCTAACACTTACTGAACACCTGTGACATGCCAAGAACCAATTGACTCCAGGACTCTAGTGCTAAACAAAACAGTCGAGACCCGGGCCTCGTGCAGCTGAATTGCTGAGGATGTGGCACGGTCTCTGGTTTTGCTTCCCCCACACCCCAGGTTTCAGAGTTTAGCAAGACTCAATTGCCTCTCACAGGACTTTAGTGAAGGTGCTGACTTTCTTGTAAGAGCAGGTGGATGGAGTACAATGCTAGGCTGTGTCCCATAAACTCTGTCCATTAAAGTTTGGCACATTAGTTTCTTTCCCTTCTCTTCTTACTCCTCCTCCTCCTCCTCTTCCTCCTCCTCCCCCTCTCCTCCTCCTCCATCTTCTCCTCCTCTTCCTTTTTCTCATTTGGTTGGTTTATTTTTCCCCAACTTATCTAAACTGTTATACTATTTGCGTTTTAAAAATCATTATTCCAATATTCAGTCTCAGCCAAAGAGTTCTAGAACACAGCCTTAACCACCCACCTCCAACAAATTCAATCAAGGGTCTTCAAAATTGAAGTTTAAAAAATACCTGGAAATGGTCAATTAGTAGCTTGTGTGTTCCTACAAGAAAGCAGAAAATACTTCTAAAACACTATCACATTGCTACCCAGTCATATTTGATTTATCACTGATGCCTCAGCTCTAACCAGAGTCACCAAATCCCTTTGGTTTTAGCAGCAGCCCCATGTCCCTGGAATGCCTCAGTCTCTGGAAAGCTCAGCTGGTCATCCTTCGTCTGATGACATAGTACCTAGCAGGTTCTTAATACACATTTTCTGTATGAATGAGTGAATAAATGACCTCATTAAAATTTTGCAATACCCACTCTCACACTACACCAATTCAGTTTTCTCTAAGACATTTTCTTAGATAAAACCAGAAAAGCAAGACTTCCATACAGAAGGCTATTTCCACTTACACCCATTAAACATTAGACGTTTTAGGTTTGAACTTTAAAACATTTAAAATGCACATATAAACCCAGTTAATATGCAATATGTTGATGTCAGGATTCTTAGAGAAAATGTCACAGTATTTATCCTTCTTATACTCTGTAACTTTCACTCAGTGAAGTGTAAGTGCAGTGAGCAAATAGATTTGGGAAAATAGGGTTTGAAAGTTGAGGGCAGTCACCAACCTGAGATTATGCTTTCTGCAAGACAGGAGCAATGAGGCATACATCGATGCTGTTGGCCTCACTTCCTCCTTCCCTAAATGTCCAGAAAGAGCCACATTACATATGTAACGTCACCTTGACCCCATGAGCCACAGACCCCAAACAAGCTCATTTGTCATGACCCCACGCTGAACAAGGCAGCACAGGTCCCGGGACGCTCCACCACGCACAGACGTCTCCCCGCCCAGCCCATCAGGAGAGGCAGCTGCAGGCTCAGTCTCTCCCCCACCAAGGCTTTATTAGCCATTGTCCTCCCTGACATCAAGGTGAGATCTTGATGTGCAGTAAAAACTGCTCATTTTCCACTGTTTCTCACATAACAAGCAAATTTATTTCTCTTATAAAACAGGAATTGCGTGTGTAAATGCCACCTACACAGCGATTTCACTGCAGGGGCCACCCCTTACAAAGAGAGTATCGTTCCCAAGGGATATGCTTTTCTGTGGTTTAAAACAAATTAAATAAGAAACAGCCACAAATTTATTTTCTTCTTTCTGCCTTTCTTTCTTCCTTTGTTTCTTTATCACTTGTTAAATATTTTTATATGCAAGTTGTTTGTTATGGAGCACAATGTTAATTTCTTGTTTTAGCTTTGTTGTGTTAAAATATAGTAAATAAAACAAATAAATTGTACTTTATTTAAGAGTGTACAATGTGTTGATTTGATATATGTATAGCATTGTACAAGGATTCCCACCACTGAGTTAATTAACACATCCGTCACCTCACAGATTTACTTTTTGTGTGTATAAGATAACACTTAAGTTGTACTCCGTTAGCAAATTTCATTTATGCAATACAGTATTACCAACTATAGTCACTATGTTCTACATTAGATTCTTAGACCTTACTCATTTTATTGCTGAAAGTTTGTACCTTTTTACCAACTCTCCTTATTCTCCCCATTCCCTAGGGCCCAGGCCATGGCAACCACCATTCTACTCTGTTATGTTACAGCTTTTTTTTTTTTTTTTAAGATTTCACATATAAGCGGTACCATACATTGTCTTTTTCTGTCAGCCTCATTTTACTTAGCATAATACCCTCCAGATTCATCCATCTTGTAAATGACATCATTTCCTTATTTCTTAAGGCTGGATAATATTCCATAACGTATTTCTGTATTCATCCATTTGTTGAGAAACACTTAGGTCGTTTTTATACCTTGGCTTTTGTGAATAATGTTACAATGAACATGGGAATACAGATCTCTCTTTTAAATAGTGATTTTGTTTCCTTTGGATATATACCCAGATGTGGGATTACTGGATCATATGGTAGTTCCATTTTTAATTTCTTGAGAAATTCCCATACTCTTTTTCATAACAGCGGCACACATGTACATTTTTACTAACAGTGTAAGGAGTCCCTTTTCTCTGAATCCTTGGGAGCATATACCCCTTATCTTTTTGATAACAGACATTCTAACAGATCCAAGGTAATAGCTCATTGTGGTTTTGATTTGCATTTTCCCAGTGATTATATTGCCCACCTTTTCACATATTTGTTGGTCATTAGTATGTCTTCATGGGAAAAAATGTCTACTCAGGTTCTTTGCCCATTTTAAATTACATCATCATTATTATTATTGCTATTGAGTTGCATGAGTTCCTTGTATAATTTGAATATTAACTTCTTATTAAATACCTTAATAAGGTATTTTCTCCCATTCTGTAGGTTGCCTTTTCATTTTGTTGATGATTCTCTTTACTGTGCAAAGCATTTTACTTTGATGTAATCCCATATGCTTATTTTGCCTTTGTTGAATTTGCTTTGATGTCAATTCCAAAAAAATCACTGCCATGAGCAATGTCAGGAAGCTTACCCCCATGTTTTCTTCTAGAGGTTGTATGGTCTTAAGTTCCAGTCTTTAATCCATTTTAAGTTGACTTTTTTTGTATGGTAGAGGGTAGGGTTCAGTTTCATTCTTTTGTATATGGATAGCCACTTACCCCAACACTATTTATTGAATAAATTGTTTTTTCCCCATTGAAGAGTCTTGGCTCCTTTGTCAAAAATTAATTGACTGTGTATGCCTAGTTTTATTTTGGGCTCTCTATTCAGTTTCATTGATCTGTCTGTTCTGATACTATCTTCCTTCCTTCCCTTCTCCCTTTCTTTCTCCCTTTCTTTCTTTCCTCCTTCCCCTCCTCCTCCTCCTCCTCCTCCTCCTCCTCCTCCTCCTCCTCCTCCTCCTCCTTCTTCTTCTTCTTCTTCTTCTTCTTCTTTCTCTCTCTCTCTTTCTCTCTCTCTCTCTCTCTCTCTCTTTCTCTCTCTCTCTCTCATCTCAAACTTCCTAAACTTCAGAAAATATATCATAAATGCCAATAAGAATAATGTTCTTTAGAAAACAGTTTAGTATCTTGAACATTGAATGGAGATTGATAATCTATTGTGTCCTCCTAATTTCAAGAGACTGTCCCAGACCTAGTTTATAAACTAAAATGTTCTTACCTTTATTTTTTTAATAGAGTGGAAATTCGTTAAGTCCCTTGTCTAACTTGGCCACTAAATCATTGCTGGATCTCTTCATGTCTACAATGGGAATTTGGGACAAGTATTTTTTAATGTCCCTTCAGTTCTCGTCATTTTCTACATTAATTGGTACACACACACACACACACACACACACACATACACACACTCACATGGTGTAAACCATGTATGAAGGTTGTTTGGGACTAAATAAATCATGTTGTAATCATATTTGGAGATAAGGTCTATAAAGAGATGAGTAAATTAAAATGAAGTCATTAGAGTGGGCCCTAAGCCGATAGGATTGGTGTCCTTATAAGAAGAGGGAGAGCCCTAGCTGGTTTGAATAGAGTGTCAGCCTCTAGACTGAGAGATCCCAGGTTTGATTCCAGTCAAGGGCACATGCCTGGGTTGTGGGCTTGATCCCCAGTGTGGGGCATGCAAGAAGCAGCCAATCAATTATCTCTGTCATCATTGATGTTTCTATCTCTCTCTCCCTCTCCCTTCCTCTCTGAAATCAATAAAATATATTTTTAAAAAAGGCCCTGACCTGTTTGGCTCAGTGGATAGAGCATCGGCCTGTGGACTGAAAGGTCCCAGGTTCGATTCTGGTCAAGGGCATGTACCTTGGTTGCAGGCACATCCCCAGTAGGAGGTGTGCAGGAGGCAGCTGATCAATGTTTCTCTCTCATTGATGTTTCTAACTTTCTATCCCTCTCCCTTCCTCTCTGTGAAAAATCAATAAAAAATGTGAAAAAAAAAGAAGAAGAAGAAGAAGAGGGAGAGATACCAGGAATGCCTGTGCACGAAGGAAGGACACAGCAATGCGAGGACACAGCAAGACGGCACCAGCTGCAAGTCAAGGACAAGGGCCTCAAGAAAAACAAACCTTGGTGACACCTTGATCTCAGACTTCTGGAGTCTAGAACTGTATGTTTCTGTTGTTTTGTTTTGACAGCCCATATTAGGGCTTTCACTTTGAATCCTACCCACCTTCTTCCACTAACATTCCACTGATCAGTACCACAAAACCCCCTTTCGAGAGAGAGGCTGGAAAAATACAATTTTACCTGGACACTTTGCCGATCACCCTTCAACAAAATAGAAAGTGAGAGGTGAAGGGGAGAATGGACTTGGTGTGAGCAGTACAAGTATAGGGCAAAGAGAAGTCATTCATCTGTAATGCTCCACTAAATGTTTTTAGAGGATGTGGGATTTGAGCTGGATCCAGACACAAGCATAGGGTGAAGGGAAATCTATATAGAGGGGTCATCACAGCAAAGACAGAAAATTAGAGATGATAAATCATGTAAAACCTTGAGGTTTAGGGCATATGGGCAGGTGAGGAAAGGTACTGGAGTTGAGTTAGAACATGTAGGTTGGAGGCTAGTTGGGGAGTGCATGGCTTGACTGGTCTGCCATAACAAATACGGAGTGGCTGGAACAACAGAAGTATGTTTTCTCACAGTTCTGGAGGCCAGAAGTTTGAGATCAAGGTGTCAGCTGGTTGGTTTCTTCTGTGGCCTCTCCCCACAGCTTATAGATGCCACCTTGTCTCTGTGTTTCCATACGGTCTTCCCTATCACATCGGTATCCTCACCGGTCCCCGGTCCCGTTGGATTAGGGCCCACCTAATGGCATCAATTTAATGTACTCACCTCTTTGAAGGCTCTATTTCTAGAGACAGTCACATTCTGGGGTTTTTTGTTCGTTGTGTGTGTGTGTGTGTGTGTGTGTGTGTGTGTTCTTTTTTTTTCAGAAAGGAAGGGAAAGGGAGAGGGAGAGAGAAACATCAATGATTAGAGAGAATCATCAATTGGCTGGCTGCAACCCAGCCGTGTGCCCTGACCTGGAATTAAACTGTGACCTCCTGGGTCATAGATTGACACTCAACCACTGAACAACACTACCCCAGCAAGACAGTCACATTCTAATACACTGGGAACTTCAATATATGGGAGACACAATTTGTCCCATAGCAGGGAGGATCTTAAAATCTAGGCTAGGGAGTTTGTGTTTTATTCTATATGTAATGGTGAGACAGCATAGATTTTGAGCAGGGAAAACATTATCGCACTTATTATTTCTCAGCAGGCTAGACCTCTGCTGGCATTGTGTGGGATGCATAGGCAGCAAGGAAACACAAGGGTAATTACTGTTTTAGTGTAGGTAGGGTAATTACTGAATTAGGGCAGTAGCAATAGAAATGCAAATAGAAGGAAATGGAGGAGGGGATAAATTCAAGAGACACTCTGAGGGTAGACTATCCAGAATTTGGTGACTAATTAGATGTAGGAGTCCTTGTCCAGGACATAGCTCAGAGCTTGGCCAGAAAGAAACACCTCTGTTCCCTGAACAGAGAGGGAAGTGAGTGCGGAAGGGGCCTGAGAGAACAGAGCTAGATCGCTCACCTGTAATTGAAAATGGCCTTCCACAGCCTCATTTGCCTTCACCCCTGGGAGGATAAGACAGGTACTACTCAAATGCACAGGGCAACCCAGATACAACAGCAAAAGACCTTTATGGAGGAGACTTCATAGTTTGAAGGTCCCCTCTGATTTCCTCTCAGGTGCCCCCCTTTTTTCTCGCACAAACTGGCATTCTTCGAACCAAAGCCAGTGAGAGTGACCCCTCCTTTTCTCACTCCGCAGTCTGACTTGCTGGCTAAGATCTGAATTTGCAAGATCACCTCTTTTCAAGCTGTGGGTCTTTTGCAGTAAAATGATACTAACTGCTGCTGAATTTGA
Organism: Myotis lucifugus; assembly: GCF_000147115.1. Taxonomy (NCBI): domain Eukaryota; kingdom Metazoa; phylum Chordata; class Mammalia; order Chiroptera; family Vespertilionidae; genus Myotis; species Myotis lucifugus. The sequence goes on from NW_005871307.1 coordinate 849,018, forward strand.
AGTGGATATCACCCACTTGGCTCCCAGGACCCTTCCCCAGCAGCTCAGTGTTTTAATACACTCTATTTGTGATTTCAGGTAATGTTCAGGTAGCTGGGAATCATTGATTTCCCCCCTTTTATTCAGGTGTGGGTTGGGTATTTGTGTGTAGACAACCCCACCCCTTTCAGCCAGAATGAGAAAATCCTAAATCTCTCAAGCTCAGATTTGGTGCTAAATTAATTCACTGTTTCTGTTGTTGTTCCTGCTGTTTTTAATGGACATATGATCAAGGGGGAAAATTATTACATTCTCAATCTCTGCACTTCCAAATACAGTAGCAATTAGCTCATGTGGTAATTTAAATTTAAATTAATTCAAATTAAAAGTAAAATTCGGCACCTCAGTCAACTAGCTACATTTCAAGTACTCAGTAGCCACATGTGGGTAGCAGCACACATAGAACATTTCTAATTCTGCAGGAAATTTAAATTAGTTCTAAATAATCACTGTTTCAACTATTTCATTTCTGATCCTTGATTTTAAAACATAATTGCTTCTTTGCTCTGTGGTCCTCCTGCCATATGCATGGATTGGGTCTAATTACAAAAGGTCACTGGTTAGAGGATATGTTTCATTTGTATTATTGTCTTACTTACAGTTATCATGTTGATTCACAGTAATAATATACCTGCTGTTTTTATTACTGATTTCTTTATTTCACAGAGATAATTTGCTTGTGTGATCAACACAAGCTTATTTGTGTGATTAATAAAGTTTATTTCTAAGCTTTATTTTGCTTCTCTGACTGCTTCCCCGTTGCTGACATTTATTTATTTATTCTTTATTCACTCCCTACATACTTATGAAGGGTGTGTTCCTGATGCTTAGAGGGTGTGCTGTGTGATGTATAGACAATATAAGATTTTGATTAAAATCTGGGACTCTGGTGTCCTCTGTCTAGATCTGTCACTTTCTAGCTCTATCCCTCATTTTCAAATCTACAAAATAATGATAATAAGCATATGCACTTCATAGGGTTATCTGAAAAGTAAATAAGATAAAACATGCACAGTCCTTAACATAGAGACCATCACATACTAAATAGTCAAAAATTATTCTAATAATTAACTTATTTACTTTCATTATTGTTATTAAGAGATAATATTTAAAATCCAAGAATATGGCTTTATTTTAAGTGTTTTCCTTTCTCCTTTTCTGGCCAATCATTCTATAAAGGAAATGAGAGGCAGGACTGGGATTGTGGTTAGCATGATATTTAGTTTCTTGCTAAACAACCATTTTGGCAGTTCCTGCAGCATGGTGAAATTTCCTGTTTTTCACGGCTTTTTCTCCATAGATAAAAATTATGAGTAAGCTGAATAGTAGCAAGCAAGCAAATAAGAAATTAGATTCTGAAAATGCTTACTCTTCTTTTTACAAAAAGAATGGAGACATTCTAGAGCACCCACCCAGGATGAAGATAATTGAGTTTACCTTGCCTCCTCTGTCTCATTCCCTCCTTTTTAAAGTGGCTTCATTGTAACAGGAATAAAATTAATGATGGAAAAAATAACACCACTTTTGTATCTGGAAATATTTTGAATTGAGTAGAAATTATTTGAAAGAATTTTAAAAACTTAGAGACTAGTTTCTTTCTACAGCCTCTACTCATATGTGGCAGGAAGTTAATGGAGTGGATTCACATTTGAGATACTCTTTGGTGTATGAAGGTTATTTTCACTTTTCTACCTGTTCTCACTTTTACCTCCTGTCTGATTTCTACTCACATTTTGATCAATTCTTTGGACCTTCCCAGGAATATCACCATTTGACTTCTCTTCTTCCTTTGCCATTGCTAACCACTTCATTCCTTCTTAAAAATGTATTTCCAGTATTCACAGCTTTGTTTCTGCACCTGGCTTTAGACTACTCTGGATTGGATTACATTAGGGATGATGTTTTATTAAAATGTGATAGTATCTCAGATAAAGACTTTGATATCATGTCATTCACATTTTTTGGATTCTGTGAAACTGAGAAACTTACCTACTGTGATGGATTGTACAATGAAGACAATAAGAAATCATCAGATTGGAATAATGAATCAATTGCAAAGTCTTCATCTTTGTTACCTCCAAAACAACATCCACATTGGGGGTGGGGGAAAAGAGAAGTGGGCTAAGAGCCATGGGAGGTAGTTGTTAAGTTTAAGAAGGAGAATTATGTAAGTGAAGTGGGGTATGTTTAGAGAAGTTTGAGATATAGAACATGGGAGTCTAACTTTTCTCATTGATGAATGAGACAGTGATTGATTGAATGGCTATCAAGCATCTAGTGAAGTGCATGCCTGGCACATGCTGTGGCCTCATTCGGGCAGTCATCTTCCTGTCCTCGCTGGCCAAACGAGAGCTAGAGCTTTGTGAACTCTTCTGGGTGTGTACTTTAAGATGGCAGGGACATTAAAAGCTCAAAGACAAGTATCCCAATGGTGAGGAGATGGAAATCCATACCATGTAATGTGTGGGGCCTGGCGTCTATCCTCCTATCTCAGAGGGCTGTCAAAGAACTTTCTGATTTAGTGCCTCCCCAGAAGGGAAAATACTGCTGTCCCCTCTGGAAGGGATCAGCCTGGAGCTGTGCTACGGCTGAGCTGTAATACTGAGGTTGAAATAAGTGGATTTGGGCTTGTCTTCCACTTCTAACATGTCCTGATCTTTTCAGTAAGTGTAGACCACAACTTCCATGAGAGCAGAGGTTGCAACGACCTTAACAGCCATAAATTCCATAGCACTCGATACATAGTAAGCACTCAGACAGTGGGGTGTTGAGTTGAATTGAAGCTTATTTTCCCCTCATGAATGTTTGTGTTATGTCTGGTTAAGTGCTATCTTCTCTGAGCTTCTTTCTTAGTGTCCCCCTCCCCTGTTCCCCATCCCCACTGATAACTCATCCACTTACATGGTTTCAACCATCACTTCTCTACAGTGAAGGCGCCTGCAGAGCTGAGGCTTCTGGCCAGACTCATATTTTCAATTTCCTGCTGAATATTTCTAATTGGAAATTTAATTGTGTCTTCAAACAAAATTGCTTAGCTCAACCTTCTCGTCTTCCCCTCCAGACCAGTCTTCCTTCCAATTTTTCTGCTCCAATGCTGGCACAACCATTTCTTCAGTTGCCCAGCTTCACAATGACAATGCATAAGCAGGCGGTAGGGGTTCTGAATGAGAGATATACAGCGTAGCTTGTGATCGGCCAAATAAGACCAGTTGGAGCTGGTCAGTGAGGCTGTGAAGACCCAAGGCATGGGTTTGGTATATGAGCCACCATAGGTGAAGGAGATGCTAATTTGGGTCAAATATGAATTTCTTTGTCCATTTAGTAAATAAATTCATAATTATCACCTTCTCCCCATCAATAACAAGAAAATGAAATAGAGAAATGCAAGCTAGTTCCATCCACTGTGGGTTTTATCTCAATCATTAAGACTTTTTAAATCACAGTTTAGTCATTGTCATTGAAGAGTTTAGCATGGTGCCTAAGTATAGTAAGTGCTTACTAAATATCTGTTTAATAAATGGAGATAAGTCTATTTTTAGGGAGAATAAACAATGTTAGAAGTCATCTGGTCCCACCTCTGGCATAGGACCACAGCCAACTAGCACTTAAAATATGGCTAGTCTGAACTGAGGTGTGCTCTAAGTGTAAAAGGAACATTGGATTTTAAAATAGAATGTAAAATATTTTATCAGTAAGTTTTATATTGAATATTGATTACATGTTGAAATGATACTATTTTAGCTATATTGAATTAAACCATATAATTTGGAAAACTAGCTTCACCTGTTTTCTTTCTTTTTTTTAAAGAGATGTCTAGAAATTTTAAAATGATATACACAGTTTACATTATGTTTCTATGGGACCATGTTGCTATGAACTCTTTTGCATTAGTCAGTGGGGGGGGGAGGGAGGGAGAGAGAGAGAGAGAGAGAGAGAGAGAGAGAGAGAGAGAGAGAGTTGTTTCATGTGATTATGGAGGCTGAGAGTCCCCAAATCTGTTATCAGTGAGTTGGAGACTTAGGAGAGCCAATGGTTAGTTCCAGTCTGAGCCCAAATGCCTGAGGACTAGGAAAGTCGATGGTGTGAGTTCCAGCCAAGGGAAGGAGAAGATCCATATTTCAGCTTGAAGGCAGTCAGATAGGAAGAATTCTTACTTACTAGAGGGAGGCTTGCCTTTTTGTTCTATTCAGCCTTTAATTAATTGGATGAGGCCCACCAAAATTCGGGAGGACAATGTGCTTTAGTCAGTATATAAATTCAAATGCCAATCTTATCCAGAAACACTCTCACAGACATAACCAAAATACTGTTTAACCAAGTATCTGGGCACCCCCTGGCCCAGTCAAGTAGTCACAGAAAATTAACCATCATACCTTCTACAGGTGACATATTGGCAATGAAGAGGAGTTCTTTGTTCCAAAGGGTGCATGTTCCATGTAGGGTAGCTGCCTATTTAAAAGGATGTTGATCCTAAATTAGTTTTTCTACCATTTCCATCTCTCATTCTTAGGCAAGACCCCCAGCCCAGTAACTGTTAAGTGAAGCAGTAGGACTAGATGATCCTGAGGCCCTCTCCTGGCCTAACCATCTATGAATTCTCAATTCCTTCCCTGCTCCTCCTTCAACATTAGGCCTGAAATTTCAAATCCCCACAGGCAACCCTCAGATCTACCCTTCATCTCTTTCCCAGCTTTCTGTGCTCTTTGGCACCTCTGAGAGTTTTGCAAAGCATTCCCTTCAAAGCTCCTTCAAAACATATCTCCTTGAAGCCAGTGTGAGGTGGAAGCAGCTCACCAGGCTCCTGGGGAGGGCAGATGCTGTCCCCTGCCTCTGGACACCTCTGCGCTGCCTCCTGCACTCAGAGAGGGAGGGAAAGCAGGCCTCAGAGGGGGCTTCCAGGAGGGCGGCTCCCACTTCACTGCAGAGAGAATGCACTGTCAGTCAAAGAAAAGAGATGCACCGATGGCTTCGAAGAGGGGGAAATAAGCACCTTGTTACAACTCAGGGAGGGGACCAGATCTAAGATTTGCTGCTGAGCCCAGGACACAGAAGCCAAAGAGGCACCAACATTTTCCTTGTCGAGGGCTCCCCTGCAGCCTTACCACCTTCTCCCTGTAGAGTGAGCTCCCTCTTATCACTTGCCCTTGACTGCCATGCTATCCTATTCTGCTTGAGCTTCCTTCCAAAAAAGGATGTGAAATAACTCTCTCTCCTAGAACCTTGATCTCTTAAGACCCCAGAAAGAAAGTAGCTTTCACTTTGGCATCAGTGTCCCCTGAATTAGTCAGCTGTTTGTTGGGCAGCCCCTTTGGCAGAATGACTTCAGAGGATATTGTCCATCTAACATGTCAAACATACAGAATTTCCTTCTCTATTATAACGAGAAGAAGGAGGAGGAGGAAGAGCACTTAGACAATTAAACATCTTCTGCAACTCCATTTAAATGTATGCAGTTTTTTTCAGTTTGCAAGATATCTTACTGTTCCTTTAATGCAATATGTTTCTATTCAACAACTGCACAGTGTTTGTAGCAATGTGGCTATAACTTGTATAGATCCCTCAGTTCACAGCAATCCTGGAAAGTATAAAGGGTATATCTGGATTATCCCTCAGCAATGATGAGCAAACTGAAACTTGCTCAGACTAGAAGAGTACTCGTCCAAGAGCACACAGCTGGCCAGTGGGGGACTGGGACTTGAATCCAGGGTTGCCCTCTCTTCCTATACCAAGCTACCTCCTTTACGCTTTGATTAAATCAAGCGATGTTCAAGTAACTGGTGGACTGTAATAAATGTCCCAAAATATCTACACTGGGCAAAAAACTCTTTATGCATATTCAGCAATTCAAATACTGTGAACTTTGTTTTTCTAATATAGTTAATTACTCAGAATCTGAAAAGGAAAGATTAGATAATGTTTATACTCTACACCTAGGCAATCAAGAACTAACAACATCAATCTAAAGGCTGCAATGACTATCATACCAAGCTTTCTGTATGTGGTTAATAGCTATTGGCTATCACATAACTAAGCAAACCAATTTTATTACTAATATTTAGATTTTAACTGTGAACCTTGATCAAATTAAAGAGCAAAACTTTGCTGAATCCTGAAATGATAGCAAATACTGAATACTCACCAGCATCAGAAGCTAAATTCCTCAGAACTACCCGTGAACCATTTTAGCCGTGAACTAAATTGGAAAATACTGGACTTGAAATCATAATAATGTCCAGAACGAAATGTCAATCATTTCAAAATTCTATACATTTTAGACCCTGTAATTGACCAGGCATTCAACAAAAGGAGGACGGGCACCCTCTCACACGCTAGTAAGTACTGGCCAACAATACAGCCAAGTTCACCAAAGCCCACGAACTTGACCTCGCTATTTGGAAAACAATATAGATTGAACAAAGATAAAACCCCTGAATACTCATTATTCAATGGGAGCCATTTTGTAAAGAACAGCTGCAGAAGCAAGTTTCATGTTCCACTCTGTTGCAATCACAGCAACTGAGAGAACTGCTCCGCCACTGCTATTTTTGTAATGTAACACGCCCCCGGAGAGTTCACAGGCAAGCCAGCTGGAGGAGAGACGGTTCTCCCTCTTGTTCCACTCCTCTTGCAGTGGTTCTCAACCTTCCTAATGCCGCGACCCTTTAATACAGTTCCTCATGTTGTGGTGACCCTCAACCATAAAATTATTTTCGTTGCTACTTCATAACTATAATTTTGCTACTGTTATGAATCATAATGTAAATATCTGATATGCAGGATGTATTTTCATTGTTACAAATGAACATAATTAAAGCATAGTGATTAATCACAAAACAATATGTAATTATATATGTGTTTTCCGATGGTCTTAGGCGACCTCTGTGAAAGAGTCATTTGACCCCCAAAGGGGTCTCGACCCACAGGTTGAGAACCGCTGCTTGAGAGGCAGATCTTCTAACTGCTGGGAAGGAAAGCTAATAAACACAGTGACCAGAAAAAAGAACCAGAGGCAATCAATCGATAGATCCCTCAGATTACTTCATTTATTTTCACTTATGTCAGCATTTGAAGTGTTTGAGGACATGGGGTTAGGGGTTAGGAACTGGACAAGAAACAGGTGGAATTTGAGATGGAAGGCAGTGCTGGGTGGGCCACAGAAGTGACCTGCTGTATAAGTTGGCAGAATCTTTCTGCTCATTTCCGTTCTCCCTCTTCCAACAGGCTGTGCCACCGCCATTCCACTGAAACTGCTGCTTTTGCCTAGATCCCAACTTGAAAAGTCGAATTTTCTGATGACAAGTGGCTGACTGGCAGTGTGCATGTAGATTTGATTCATTACCCCTCGGGAGCACAGTATAGCCCCTCCTCTGCTCAGACAGGGACACGGCTCATGTAATTGAACCTGTTACAAAATAGCTTCCGTATCACAAGGAAAAGGCACTATGAAGCTATTTTTACTCATTCATTTATTCATTCATTCAACAAATATTTATCCTCGGCTCTGCGTCCAGCCTAGTTCTAAGCATTTGAGATGTGACTAAGCACTTGAATAAGAAAGATACAATCTTTGCTCTTGTGGGGCTTATATTACAGTAAGCCAGTAAATAACAAATAAATAAATGTACACAACAAAGGACAGGATAATGTAAAATCGAGCTATCCAATACTGTGTTTCAGGGAAAGCCTCTTGGAGGAGGTGCTGTCTGAGTGACATGAAGAGCTTCTGCATGCTCTACCTACAGTCACCCCCCACACCCCCAATGACATAGTTGCACACGGTAGATTGAAAAAAGATAAAACCCCTATGTATCATCCCATTTTCTATCTCTACTGAATCATTCTCATCTGGGTACAACTGGCCAACAATATAACCCTCAATAAAAAAATAAATGTTCCCTTGCTCACACCCCCTCCAGCTTCTTCCCCATTCATTGCTCTACTATGCTTCACTACAGAAGTCTGCTGAGATGTTCATCCTTTTCTCCTCCACCTCTCCTTCCCTTCTCTTTTGAACCTGCTACAAATGGGCTTCTGTTTCCACCACTCAACTGAAACTGCTCATATCAATCATTATCAAATGGTCAAATCCTCTGGTCATTTCTTCGTTCTCTCTTCGAGATCAGTGCTCTGCCCTGTCCCCTGGCACTCCCCATTTCTTTACACAGAGACTCTCTGCTATGATCTCCATGACTCTCTCTCAGAGAAGCAAGCCTGGCCACCTAGAGGAAGGCTAGAGGTCCTAGGGCAGGGGTGGGCAACCTTTTTGTGAGTGTGTGCCAAAACCAGAAAAATCTCTGACTCAAAATTCTTCTGTGTGCCAACCCTAATTTTTTGAGAACATGTTATGCCTGCTTGATATCTCTTAAGGTGTACGTATGTGAAGAACCTTGAAGAAATAATAAAATTCATTCAAGTGACAAAAACACAGTATATGTTGATGAAAAATACATTTATTTTTTAATGTATACATGTACACTGATAGTCCAACAGAAAACTTTATGACTCCATTTGATATTATCAGTGGGACTTTTGCTGCTGCATCACTGATGACGGAGATTTTACATCAGGTTTATATTTCATGACCTTCAGAGATATGTACGAGCTACTACTTTCATCCATCAGGCTACTCCTATTAAGAGACTTAACAAAATTCATCACTGAGAACAAAGATTCACAAGCATATGTGGATGAAAACATGGAGAGTAATGCTGTTGCAAAGTTTTTTAAACAGAAAAAATTTTCTGGAATGGCATTCCAAGTCCTCAATAGTTCGTTTTCGACACTTCTCTCTGGTACTCCTGTCTCTAATCACTTTTTTTCAATGTTTTCCAAGTCAACTCTAAGGTCAATAAATTTCTGCTTCCAAATTGAGCTACTCTGAAATTCAATCAACTGCATTTCAAAGTCAGCCATGTCTATCCATGAAAACATTTGTAAGTTTAGTTCCTCCAGTTTCATGCTGTCTGGAAACCTCATGAATTTTGCTGTCTCTTCCAGTTCTCTGAATTTCGCAAATCTTGAGAAGAACTGCTCAATAGTTGACTCAATGATGTTTAAAAACAGCTTTTGAAGGCTTTGACAGTCTGTTCTGTCATCTTTTGGGAGGTCTTTGATGTGCTTCTTGAGGTTTGGGAAATATCTAAATCTCTCACCATCCACATCCCTCTTAAAGACATCCAGTTTCTTTTCAAAAGCCTTTATGTAACCAAACATAACAAGTGTCTTGCCAGTTCCTTGTAATTTAACATTTAAGTCATTCAAATGTTCACAAAAATTGTAAATGGAAGATTATAAGAGAGGGTTTCGCATGTCAACAAAAGTTACTGGTGTGCCATGTTTGGCACATGTGCCAGGGGTTGCCCACCCCTGTCCTAGGGTGTCAATGCCTCTGGTACAATGACTGAAAGATGGGAGCTTGTGTACAAATGCCCCAGCTTCCCTCCCATCTGATGGGGTGACTCTGACAGATTCTGTCCAGGTTTCCAGAGGCCTCCAGTGGGATTGAGCTTGGTTTCCCACAGTGAGAACCTTTTTGTGAACATATCCTGCATCAGCTCTCCTCCATGCTCTCTTACATCCCTACTTCTTTACTGGTGCTCATGGGTCTGGGCTGATCTTGTGATTATTTTACCCTCTGGAATGCAACAGAAGTGTCCATGTTCCTATTCTGAGTTTAGGCCTACACACTCCTGCTTGCTTTCTTGGGATCCTACCTCTGCTATGTCAAAGAATCCAGACTAGCCTTCAGAATAATGAGATAACAAGTGGGTAGAGAAAACCATTTCAGTTGCAGTGAGAGAACTCAGCCAAGAACAAAGCTAATCTGCAACTGACTCATTGCTGACCATAGACACATTAGGTAGCCTAACCCCGAACCAAAAGAACCACCCAGCTAAACCAGCCTAGGCTACCAAACTGCATAATCATGAGCTAAACAAAATATTACTTATTTAAGTCACTAAGTTTGGGGGTGATTCATAATGCAGCAAAACCTAGTTTTCATACCGACCTAAAACAGTGACACCAGAAGTCATCTTAGGAAGAAGATCCTTAGGGTGAGATTCTGTAATTGGTTTGCTTCCCATCAAGACAGCACAGCACCCTGTTTTTCTGGTGACAAATGTGAAAGAGAATCCTTGGTTTACAGCATCACAAGTACTAAATCCTCACCTTTGGCGGATTGGGATGGGGTACAGATAAAGGGAATGCCCTGACATTGCAAAAACTCTAGCACTTGAAATTTCCATAGGCCATGGTTATGAATTGTAGAATTGCTAGTCTCTTGTTAATGATCACAGAGGCCTTGATAGAATAACATGATAACTGTCAGCTCCAAGTTCTGGTATGAAAGCCAAAATTCTATAGCACAATGTTTGAGGAGATGGAAACTCATCTCCCATTGCCTGAGGACAGACTGTGCTAAATGATAAGGCATTTAATTGTAACTGTGGTGGAGATACAAGTAACCCACACAAAGTCAGGGCTCTAAGAAATGGAAGCAGCCAAAGTGCCCATCTCTGGTACATTCATTGTGTAAATGTACCAGAGATTAAAAAAAGCTCTGGTACATTTACACAATGAAATGCTACTCAACCATTAAAAAAAGAATGAAATATTACCTTTTGCAACAGCATAGATGAACCTAGAGGGTATTATGCTAAATGAAATAAGTCAGAGAAAGAAATACCATATGATTTCATTTACATGTGCAATCTAAGGAACAAAATAAATATCAAACTAAACAGAAACTGACTCATAGATACAGAAAACAAACACAGGGCTGCCCATGGAAGGATGGTAGGCAGATGGGTGAAAAGGTGAAGGGATTAAGAAGTACAAATTGGTAGTTATAAAATAGTCACAGTACAGCATAGGGAATATAGTCAATAATATTATAATGACTACGTACGGCACCAGGTGGGTACTAGATTTATCAGGGGGAATACTTTATAAAGTATGGTTTTCTAATCACTGTGCTGTACACCTGAAACTAATATAAAATAATACTGAGTGTAAACTGTAATTGAAAAACAACATTTAATTTTATTTAGAAAAATGCCAGGGTTATAATTCCAAAGAGGTGGGACATTGAGACTGGAGATGAGGAGCTTTGGGTAGATACACTTGATAACCTTAGATTAACCTCAGTAAGCATGCACGTCTACTTCTTCTTTGTTAAAGGAGAGCAGCCTCATTTTCTGGGGACCATATAAATGCATTACCTGAGGTGAATGTCTTTGAAAATATTTGTCTTCCTCAAGATCTAATTCCAGCTCTCCTCAATGCTTCCACACCAATAACCAGGGTCAAGTTCCTGCAGGCAAGAGTGGGAGGTATTGACCCTTCTCTGGGAAGAAAGATAGTATTCACTGAAAGAACTATAGGCTCTGGCAAATATATAACAGCAGGAACCAGAAGAATATAAGCCTGGGAATGAATATGGATGGTTCTAGGTCAGGACCCATTGATTGAAGAGAGGTCTCCCTGAGGAAAGATTCTGCAATATAACAGCAAAAATCAGTAGCTATTATTCTAATCCCTCCCCCAAAGGACTGATGGCTATTTAGCAGAGTGAATATAAACTTGGGAAAGAGAAAGGCCCAGCTCTTCTGGACAAGCATCTGAGCTGACACGGGTACCATGAAACCACAGACCCCTCCATGGCACCTTATTAAGGTCAGGGTTCACGGATGCAGGAAGATAAATGGAGTCCTGCTCAAAGTACATCTCACTAAGACTGTGACTCATCTGTGTTCATTTCCTTGAACCTTGATTGCATAATAAGGATGAGTATATGTAGCATCTGACAGAATCTTCATATTGGTTTCTTCACCTGTGGAGTAAGAGCCATAATAATAGGCAAGGCCAAGTGAAAATCACTGAAATTGCCACCCTTTCCTCAGCAAAGATAATAAATCAGAAGTATTATGGCATCTCAAGGAAAATGTCTGAGATAAGTGCCACCCTCAAAGACTGAGAGCATGCAGAAGTGGTGGTTCCCATCACAGCCCCATGTAACTCAACAATATGACCTTTGCAAAAACCAGATGGGTCATGGTAGCTGATGGATGATATCATAAACTTAACCAAGTGATAGTCCTAATTACAGTTGTGCATGATGTGATATTTCTACTAGATTTAGAAATAAATCAACATAGCCTCTTATACTTGTTATGTGTGTACTTATTTGATAATTGCATTCTTTTCTATGCCTATCCAAGAAGGGATCAAAGGTAGTTAACAATAACCTGGGACAGATAACTTTATATATTTACCATTTTTACCTCTTCTGATATTTGTCACAGTAAGACTTTAGTCATCAGGACATTGCATAGAAAATCATGCCTGTCTCCTATGTTAATAGCATCTTATTAATAAGAGTTAAGGAACAGGAAATGGCAAGTACTCCCTATGCTCTTATAAAACATTGCATATCAGAAGGCAGGAAAAAAAACTTACAGAGATTTAGTAAGGTTTCTATAAGTTATGAAGTCTGAAAAATGTCTGGACATCCTCTCAAGATAAAGGACAAGCTAAAAGAGATACAATGTTTGGTAGACATCTTTGAAATTTGAAGATATCATATATTATACTTGGAAATCCTCCTCTAACACATTTATTGGATAATTCAGATAGCTGCAAGTTTTGGGTGTGTCCAGAACAAGAAATAGACCTGCAGCAGGTTCAGACTGCAGTATGAGCATCCCTATTACTTGAGTCATATGATTTAGCAGATGTAATAGCATTAGAAATAACTGTGGTAGAAGAGGACACTGTGGAATCTCAGGTTAACCTCAGTAGAAGAGGCCCGGTGCTGAACCCATGGGTCCTGGAGCGAGGTAGGGCAATCTGCAGCAGAAAACTATTCACTATTCAAAAAGCAGCTCCTGGTGGGCTATTGGGCCCTGATGGGGATTGAGTACCTCATTATAGAACATCAAGTGATTATGTGACTAATGCTGCCCATCGTGGATAGGGATTCATCACAGCCAATAAGTTATAGGATTGGTCAGGCTCAGTAGCAATCTGGAACCCCTCACTCTTACCCTCCACCTGCAGCAGAGGCCAGAGAGGCTCCCACACCGCCGCTGCAATCTCCAGCCATGAGCCCAGCTTCTGGCTGAGCTGGCCCCTGGTGGTCAGTGCACGTCATAGTGACTGGTCGTTCCACCCTTTGGTAGATTTGCATATTTCACTTTTATTATATAGGATAATAGATTCAAAAAGGTGTTCGGTAAATTTTAATGTTTATTCAGAATAAAATACTACAGTAGACTAAAAGTAGAATGGAGCTACCTTAATTTGCTAAGGTGGATCTACACAAAACATATATCAAATATTTTTTCTTTTGTTTGGGTATATTTTACTGTTATTATTCTACTTTCCTAGAATGATGCTCAATTCATTGCTTTTGTGCCTTTTAAAAATCATATGTATTCATTAAGGATATAAGTTTTTCACTAACCATGCCTTTAATTGCATCTCATGACTGTGAATGTATAGTATTTTTATAATTATTTAGTTTAAAATATTTTAAAATATATTTTTATTGATTTCAGAGAGGAAGGAAGAGTGAAAGATAGAAGTAGTGAGAGATAGAAGTATCAATGATCAGAGAGAACCATTGATTGGATGCCTCCTGCACCCCCCCCCCACTGGGAATCGAACCCACACCTGGGCATGTTCCCTGATCAGGAATCAAATCGTGACCTCCTGTTTCATAGGTGGATGCTCAACCAATGAGCCACTCTGGCTGGGCAAGGATTATTTTAGAGCTCATTTCATTAGCAAAGCCAAGTGTTTTACTAGTACGTGTGTTCTCAATTCTCTTTAAGATCTTCTGAGCTTTCGCACTCATTCTCCTCCAGGTGTTTTTCATCACTCTCCTGCAGCAAATCCCAAGCTTTTGGCAGCATAATAGGAATGCCTGTGTCTGCCATCCTTCCATTGCAATGGGAACATTTCACATGTAAATGTTACAAGAATATCTGTACAAATAGCTAATGGTGGGTACTCAAACAGGCTTGCTTAACGACACTAATCTTTTTATAATAATTTCTTCTTTTGAAAAATAAGAGAAAATATTCATTCTGTATAGCTGATAGAAAGGGAGAGAAACACAAAATCAATCAGATGTTCTCTAAGGAATCTCTGAAGGTCACTTGTCCAACTTAGGAGAACTTTAAAGCAAGAATAGTTAGTCTTGGTCAGCCTCTGATTTCCCCTGGAATCATCCTCCTTCAGCTGCTGCCTTTTTGTCTCTGTCTCTCCACCTGCTTCCTACACTCTCCAGCCAGGTATCTGGTACTATTCAAAGTGTAGCACTTCACTACCAAAACCTTCAGATTTCAAATGTTTCCTTCCTACCTACCTGAACTGCCCTGTGTTTCATTGCCTCAGAGCCCTACTCCGTTCTGCTCTGCTTTCTCCAAAATAAAAGACTCACATGTAAACACAAGCAGTCCTCACTTTGCACAGTTCCAACATGCATGTCACCACGGATTAGTTAAATAAACTAAACTAGTCCCTCATGAATACGATTCAAATTTCAGTCATCAAGGTGTGTTAATGTGACTAGTTGCATGAGATACAAACTGCTACTTGCTCTTCAGACCACAGGTCACTACATAAATAGACATGCGTCAGGACCAGGGACCAATCATGTCACTTCCTTTAGAGTCTGTGGGTGACTGGTCACCGTGCATCCATTAGAAGTTCACACACAGACAGCAGAGCATGTAGTTGTGTGGCCTACTTGTCTCCCACCCACGTGATGTTTTACAAAAGTGAATAATCAAAAGATAGAATTATCCAACAAAGATGAAAGTGTAGCAAAGAAACAAAGAGTGATAACACTTGGAAGTGAAATTCAAATAGAAAATAAATGGTGCTATGGAAGAAATGGCTGAGTGTGGGGACGTGGACTCTGCCCCCACTGGAGAGACTAAACATGCAGCCACAGGAACAGGTGAGCCAAGTGACACACGAAAGTAGGAAAGTGGTTATGATAAAAAGAAGGAGCATGTCCCGGAGGAAGTGACAGGAGCAACAACATAATTCATATTAAAGGAACTCTTGGACATTTTTCATGACATTGGAAGCTCAAAGGATAAAATGCTGGAAGCTAACCCAAGCTTAGAAAGGAGTCTAAGGATCTGACAATGCGCATGGAAGATGCTGGTTCCACAGAGTAAGGTATGTGACAGGAAGAAGGCAAACGCTATGCCAAATACTCTCAAAAAGCTTTTTACAAAAAATAAAACCCTTCAAACCTCAGTGTTTCTGCTGCTTTAATTTACAGTGCACTAAATAATTTTGGTTTGCTATTTTTTTTCATTTTCCTATAGTATATTTATACCAATAGTAAGAACATCCGTTTTTGGCTAGGTTAGTGCCTTAATGCCCCCATGGCAGAAGGGTTGCGTGTTACAAACCCTTGATGACCACCATTCCATAAGCAATAGTTTAGGTCACTCTAAAGCAAGTGATTACAAAATTAGAATTTCAGGATTCTGATAAGCTATGTTGTGAAAATAGCCATCATACTGTTTTAATTTAGTTAAGCTGGACAACACATCCTCTTCCATCTTTTCCAACCTGCCAGCTTTATCTCCTGCAACTCTTCCTCCTTTGCTCTTTTTACTCAGGCTCACTGGTCTTCCTTTAAAAAAAACAACCAACAATTAGTATTAAACATTTTGGTATATGAAAAATATAAAGAATGTTATAATGAACTCCATGTATTCACTTGCCAACTTTAAGCAAAAAACAATATTATCAGATAGTGGAAGCCCTCTGCGTTCCCCACCTAGACTGCATCTCCCTCCATCACTCCTGGCGTACCAACCATAACCACAATCCCAGATTTTATGTTTATCATGTCTCTTACTTTGTCATTCCTATCTTTAGCCTTTTTCCTGACCCTGAACATGCTGTGCTGCCCACCACCACCAGGGACTTTTCACATGCTGTTTCCTTGAGCACAAATTCTCCTCTCCGCTTAGCTGCCCCCTGTGTTACCTCCTGCCTTCAGAGCTCAACCATAATGTTAGTTTCTCTGAGATGCATTTGTTGTCTTCTGTCAGGAGTTCAGGTCCTGCATTCCAAGTCCTCAGGGAACCACACACCTCTCCTTTGCACTGACCTCAGGTGTAATTTACATTCATTTTTGCGATTCCTCCATTAACAGACATCTCCACTCCTGATGGCAGGAACCGAATCTGTTTCCGCTCAGCACCAAGCTCTGGGCCTACCATTCAAAAGACACTGTATCCTGACTAGGATACGAGTGGACTAGGCTTTTCTTCATGTTAGGCACTTCGGATATCTAGCCCTCTGGCCACAAATTGAGGAACCATAAATAAATAAATAAATAAATAAATAAATAAATAAATAAATAAATAATAAAAAATAAAATAACTTAGTAAAACTATATGCCAGCAGTGACCAATGAAAACATGCATACAGTTCTGGAATTTGTCCTCAGAACTAAAGAAAACTGGGGAATTGAAGCAGCTTCTAAAGCTACTTTTCTTTCTTCAGACCTAATTTATAGATGGGGAAGTTTGTTTCTATAAAACTATGTCTGAGGCACCACCACACGACCCTGGGTGGTGATGATTTCAGCAGAACTTAAAAGAAATGGAAGGAGCACTCGGTAGAGAACAGGAAAGTGACCTACTAGACCCATCAGAGACCCACTGGATTAGGAAGTCTTTTAGGAGGAAGCAAAAAAATGAGGCCATGTAAAGGCTTCTTGCTCAGTATCATGCATTTTTAACAAGATTACTTAGTATTTTGAGCTCTTCTCACCCAAGGACCTCGTTATCCGGCCCCTCACATTTTCTCTCCCTACCTTTTCCTGCCCCTGTCATGTCTATGTATGTCAGCTCATTAATCAGCACTAACCCTGTGGAAGAAGCAGCTCCAAAATACTTACCCCAATTTCTGTTAATTACCCGGCAGTTCCACAGAATCCTGAGGAAACCAGCTCCTCTGAACTCAGAAGTCCCTCTGCAGAGTCTAATATTAGAACTTGTACAGAACCTCTTTTTGAAATCCAGCATGCTTGGTCTGAATAAATCTTGTAAAGACTGTCTCCATGTACAGGGTAACAGCATTTTTTATACAAAACCCCGGGGTTCCATGGGCTTAGATTTGGGAACTTTCAGGTAGAGAGAAAAGAGTTTCTGTAGAGTCACTTTTAAGTAGGTGTCCTTCATTTTGGGTAATGACCTCCATGAAATTGTAGGCATACTTTTAAGTGCTTGTACATTTTTCTGTAGCAAGAATGATAGCATTTATTGGATCCTTAAAGTCGCTCATGGCTCTCAAAAGAATCTTATTCTTGGGATGGTGATTGAACCACTGAGCTAATCTCTGAACTTGGTTGGCCAACGTGCTTCAGAGTTGCCACGTGCTGACAATGAAACATCTTTCTCATGGCAGAACAGCAAGATTAGAATTTTGATGAGGAGTTGAGCATCACTCCTGTCTTTATAGTTCTTGTTATTGTGGTAATGTTCTTGTGAAGGCCATAGATGTCTTAGACCAGAAGGTAGAGCATATTATTTATAGAAATTTCAAAGAAATCTGAGCTTTGGTTTAAACACAGGCAGTGACTTAATTTGAGAAGAGCTTTTTGGGATAAATTTTGCAAAAATGGTCCTCTGTCCAAGATGTCCTTGTCATTAGAAGGCAAGGAAAGTAGGGGGAATGAGAAGCAGGGGGTGCCGGACCCTGCTCCCACTTGCTCATGGGAGCCAATCATGTGCATCTCTTCTCAATGCATTCAGTGACATCACATGGACAACTTGAAACCTCCCATGGTGGGAATATGTATGCCACAGAAAACTGCAAACACTGCCACTCAGGGCTCTTCACTCAGAGACACAGTCATTAAACATTGACCAACACACCACCGATTGGATTGGTGCCCTTTCGTGAGTGCGTGTAGGAGACTGGCAGTCCAGGGCCCACACCTGGGACCAGATGGAGACCTTTAGAGACCCTGCATGTGGAAAATATCACAAGGTTCCTTTCTATAAATAATCCTATATAATAAAAGGCTAATATGCAAATTGTCCCTTTGACCAGGAGATCAACCGGGAGTTCGACCAGGGGGCAAGGTCAGCTGGCCAACCACCCATGGCCCCTCCACCCGGCTGGCCCAGCCCGATCAGCCCCTATCAGGGTGGGCCAGCTGGACCCCACGCATGCATGAATTCATGCATCAGGCCTCTAGTTACAAAATAAAGACCATGCTAAATTATAAATTAAAAATACACATGCACCAAGTTTAAAGGCTTTTAGAAATCATTTTAAGTGCAAATGGAACTTTTCACAATTAACTGGTACCACTGCATTGATGGTTCCCCAAGCTCATGCTTCACCTGTGTATTGAGTATCCAGCACAGCATGGACACAGATGGAATTTTATTTTTCTTTTTAAATAAGCAGCATATTCTTTACTGGGTCAATGACCATAGGCTTACATATTCCAAGGTTTCCCAAACAAGGTGGGATTTTGTTTGTTTGTTTTTGTTTTGTTTTTTTTGCTACTGTCAGAAGCCCAGAACCAGTTAGGATGCCAAACAGTAACAAAGTGGCTGGCTAATATAACTTAAACAGACATAGGTGAGTTGCATTGGCCGAATTCCTGAAGACTTCATGCTCCCAGTCTGAAAGCAGCTATATGCTAAGGTCCCCTCCTGTGGTTATAGTTGCCCTAGAAAGCAGAGGGGGAAACCCAGTGAAAAGAAACCAAATTTCACTCTGCTCTGACTCCAACAGCTAACCCAGGGCTCTGAGCTATCAGGACAGCCAGAGGCTAGCAGATGTCTGGAGGACTGAAACACATGAACCTCCAAATTCACACAGATTACGCTGGTAAACATATCTCAAAAGTGTAACCAAACATCTCCTTGGTTACTAGTTATGTTAATTTGTGTCTGTTGAGAAACAGATGCTAAAATGGGATTAGATTTCTAAGAAATTTACTGGGAGAGACATCCAGGCAGCGTCTTCAGACCACATTGCAGGTCTTACAAATGTGGAAGGAGAGAGGGAAGGGAGGAAAATTGGGCAAGAAGAACTTTGAGCTGCAGCAAAATTTCAGGTCAGGTTCAGCCTCTAGTCAAGTCACCTATAGAAGTCCAGTGTCTCCTAGAATGGGCCTGCCTCAGGACCACTGGCACACTCAGAGTAGCTGAGAGCAACCCACCAGAGTGTGGCCTCACTCAGCACAACGGTGCATCCAAAGGGCAGTGGCTGGGATGTCCACCACTTATGCTCCTGCTGCGGATCTTAGTGGTGCATTCTGGTGGACACCAAACTGGTCATTGTACAGATGGGCTATCACTGAATTAGCTCATTCTTTCTAATACAAGGGGCTGCGATGAAGACAAGGCTGTGGTGTGTAGAAGGGTGAGAAGTATAAGGTTGTTCACGCATCATAAATAGCAGCATAGACCTGCCAATCACTTGGGAAAAGGTTCACACCTCAGACCAGAAGTAAGGGCTATACAGACGGCCTACTGAAGCCTTTTAAAGTCTTCTCTATTGACTTTGGTTTGGTCTCAAAATCTAACACATGATCTATAGGGACACAGTGTATGAGGAGTTGGGAAGCTCGGAGCTCAGGCAAAATGTTGCTCCATTCTTGAAATTAAGAATATGTACCTCTCTGCTCACATTGGAGAATGGGTAGGAACTGATGATGGCTTTACCCATCAGAAACCCATACTCTGTATTTTACATTTTCCTTGTCTACTCCCTCTTGATTCTATAGCATTAAGTAAAGTCTCTTAGAAAATTATCCCTCAAAATTGAAGAACTCAGAAAAGTAATATTTGTTTATTCCTGGTACAGAGTTTTAGAAAGGAAGCCAATGCAACAGTGGCCACAGTAATTAAAGAGAACAAACCCCCGGGACAGATAAAATGTAAGAAGAATAGAGGTAGATGTACTTGGTCCAAATACCTTGCCTTACCTAGGCTGTCTCCTATGAGGACTAAAACTTTGGAGTGTCTGCATTTTGTTTTAATGAGGGAGTTCAATTTCCTTAGATAGATTATAAAAATCTATGTGTATCAGTGAACCAAAGGCTTCTTACACAGCACTTTCTACACAGTGTTCCATAACCACTATGACAGGTTCTGGAACTCCACAAGCCATTGGGCCTTCCAAACACCCTTACTGGGGTTTTCTGAGACATCTCCAGCAGCGCAGCCCACAGTTCCTCAAATGCAGCAAACATAGTCTGAGATCAAAGGTCTGGGTTGTTGACATAAGAAACATCCAAACCATAGAGAATTTCTATGAAAGTTTATTTGAGCCAAACTGATGACATATGCAAGATCTCAAATGCTCTGGAAAACAGTAGTGTTGCAGCTTCTTTTATGCATTTGAAATGAAGGAAGATTGGAGAAAGCAAGGCAGGGATTGTGTTACAGGATAGTTAACAAAATGATGTGCTCTCTTGAGGGTTAATACCCCCTTCGAAGGGTATTACTTCTGGTATGTCAAAGGAGTGTTAGATGCACAAGAACAATGGATATGGCTGGCTTAAAACCTTGCACTAAAGAAGTCATAGGCCTGGTGTGTGACTATCCACCATGACCTGCCCAGTTAGGAATTATGATCAGATCATCCTATGAGATTACTTTCCATTGAATTACCCCTTTCATCCACTGGATCACTTCAGGAGCTCACTGTTACCCAATTGTCTCTTAGATATATGCATCATTCCACTTTGCTCTGCAATAGGAATTGAAGAGGAGATTCTCTTGGTTTAATCCTCAGAAGAGTTGGAAGGTCAAGAAAATAGGCTCTCTCCTAAAAAAGTTGAATGAATGAATGAACAAATGGATGATGCAATGAGGAGGTGAGAATTCAGACCAATTGCAACCTTACCTTCTAGCATCCTATGTACTCAATCAAACAAAGACCTAGACTGATACCTCCAGCAGTGGTCAGTACAGTGAAGGCGTCCCAGACCTCCTGCTGAGCCTGCTCCAGGTGGTAGGGAACTTAACAAGAGCATTGGCTTCCCTCCACTCATTTGGGACTGAGCTTTCCTCCCTCTGACAGATGAATAATTTCTTATGTTTGCTCAGTGTTTCATAGTTTGCAAAGCAACTTTACAAATGTTATCTTATCAAAGATTCTTAACAGACTCATAAAGTAGGAGCTACACATATTATCTCAGGAGGAACTGAGGCTCAGAGAAGTTCATCAAGTTGTTCAAAGTCAAGCAGGCAGAAAGCATTCAAGCTGGAATAATAATGAAGCAACAGTAGCAACCACCTATTGAGTGCTTATTTTATACTGAAACACTTTTACATAGATTACCTCTAATTATTACAAGAATCCTGTAAGGAAGATATTCATGTATTCATTTTGTATTCTACAGAGGAAACAGCAAAATGCTTTTGGTATATAGGCCCTCAAGGAACATTAGCAGATTGCCTTATAGGAAAGAGATAATAGGTAACATGTTAGGAGATAATAGATAATATGTTGGCTGACTTCAAATCCATTAAACTTTTAGGAAGTGATTCAGAATTTGAAAGAACTGCAGTTGAGCAGCAAACAGGAAAGGGAGGGACTAGTACTCTAATTCCGCAACACAGGTTTCCTACTTTCCTGAGCTATTGTAGTCAAGCATAAATCTTCATCTTTGTTTTCACCTTTGACTAAAGTTGGCCTTATCTTTAGGTTCTTTAGGTGGAGTCAGATTTGCCATAGTTTGTATTCTGTAGGATCCCCAAAGGCTTAAAAATCCTTTCCAACCTATCAGCCTGTTATTGACATTCCACAATTTAGCTACCATGTTTATAGTCTCAGTGTAATCTAATTAAAGTAAAGTAGAAAAGAATTCACAAGTGGTCCTCCTTTGATGGCCATCTACCATTTACACCTTGGTGTGAATGAATGTCTTGAGCACAGGCTTTCATTAGAGAAGCAGGCGGGAAAATAAAGTAACCTGAGATGGGATGGGAGAAAGAGGAGGAAATAGATACAGAAAGGAGCAGGGCTCAGAGAGAATTTAATCCATGCCTTGGACAGAGCCCATCTTATTTACTAGGAGCAAATTAGTGCACAGTCACACTCCTGACCATTTCACTCATTATTCCCAAACTACTTCACCACTTTCTCATTTGTCCACCAATAACCAATATCCCCTCACCCCTGCACACTCATACTCAAGCCATACAGACATAAGAACAGACATTTTCCTAACTGACTCCCAGGATGTGATTCAAACACTGGGGAAAATCTGTCTAGCTTGATTTCTCTTACAGTTTAAAAAAAGAAAAACTGCAGGTATGATAATAACAATGAGGTAAAAATGGCTAGCAATGCAGAAAAATAAGAAAAAAATATACTGACTGAAAAGACATTTTATGGTTTAAATGGATTACTTAAGTCCCTGATATTTTTCCTTTCCTTGGCAGGTTTAAATAGTATAGGCAACTAAATAGTTGGGTGGTTTAGGGACAGATACACTCACTGGGAGAAGGGTTGGGGTCAAAGATCATTTGCAGTACTCTTCTGTCTCCCAATCCGGAATGGTTGTGAATAGAAGAGAAGTAAGCCAGGTGTGTGGGTGTTCTTGTGTCAGGGACTGATGGTGTGGCTCTAAGCTTTAAAAACCTGACCCCAGGGATCCTTTTTCATTCCTCCTCTCTCTTCAAAACACAGCTCAGCCCATTGCTCTCCAGAAGCCTTCCTGCGTCTCTCAGACTAGATACCTTCTCTTCTCAGAAATCCTACTGCTCATTGGACTCAGAGACTGTAGTAGAGCAGTGGTAGCCAGCTGGCTGCTGTTCCGTGAGCACTGGCTGATCGGGTTTTGTTTCCCAGAGCCAGTAAACAAGACTGCATAGGCTTAGCTGCAGTTTGGGAACCTCTTGGCCCCATCACCGGGTGAGTGGATCCAGGTGTTCTAAACAGCTTCTTCTGAGGCCATAGATCAAGCATGTCAGACTCAAAGGCTACACAGGCCCAATAAACAAGGTTTAAGTTTGTGTGGGCTGCAAAAAAACAAAAGCTTCAATTTTCATAGAAACGTAGATTTATTTCAATACAGACATGCTGAATACAAAGGGCTGAAATAAATGAGTCATCGTTATCATAAAATAATAGAACATTTTAATAAAAATTAATATTTTTTCTTGAACATTAACTTACCAGACACTGAATAACTGCACAAATCAATAAGCGTAACACAAATAAACCTATTTGTCTTGTTCTCCGAAAGCGAAATATTTCCTGTTGCTCACACCAAACAAGTCAGTCCAAGACTAATGACGTGGCAATTGGCTGCTAAAATATCCTCTGCTAGTATTAGTGGAGAGAAATGGTGCACCTGCGCAAAGGGCACGTAAGGGGAAATAAATGCAACACAATATAGTAATTAGTCATTAGCAAATGTTGTAGTTCGTTATTAATAATTATGTATAATAGGATATTGTAAAAATTAAGTTATGAAATCTTAATTAAAACATTTCTTACATACTGTTATATTGGCTGGGCTGCAAAAATATTTGTTGTGGGCCGCATGCGGCCTGTGGGCCTCGAGTTTGACATGCTTGCCTTACATCTAACAGAGCTAAGTGCAGCCCATTGGTTCAGCACATGAAGAAACATCCAGAAAAGGCAGCCTTATTGATAAAGGGACTCCAGGACATGGGAGCTCTGTGTGAATATTATCAGGGTCCCAGTTAATTTGTTAGCCTCCTCCCACAACCAAAAAAGACTCAGCCAGTAAACAAAGCAGGTATTTTGGCAACTCCTGAATGCCAGGGAACATACATGATCAGACTCTTAGCAAATCAGTTTAGGAAAGGGAGCCAGCTACCAAGGCCAGGCCACAGCTTTGGGCCACCCTCCTAAGTGTAGGCCAGTGAGCCACAGATGGAGTGATCGAATATCTTGGTTTGCCCAGGACTGAAGGGGCCTGGGATGCAGCGTTTTCAGTCTTAAAACTGGAACAATCTTGGTCAAACCAGGTCAGTCAGTCATGGCAGCCACAGGAAACCAGGGCAGAGTTAGGCCCCATAAGAATGAGCACTGATTCTGGGTGGTGGACAGAAGGCACACCAGAAGCCGATCAACACAGCATGGTGCTAGGACAGTGGTGAAAGGGAGGAGACAACTTGAGTTAAAAAAAATATCCTCCAAAATATGAGGTTCATGGACTAGACACTCCCCCAGCTGCTTCAGAAGGATCTGCAGAACCAGCTCATGACCATGGCACACTTTCTGCACACAATTCCAAACCAGGAAATGAATGGGAATCTAACAGAAAAAGCCCCAAGTCCCTGGACCAGAGGCACCTGAAACCCAGCACCAGCGACTTAGCAGAGAACTATGCTGCCGACACCCCAGGGCTCCCCACCAGCTGATGGCGCCTCCACTTCAGCAGGGAAATGCCTGCAGCGCAGGGCTGAGCAGTGTAGGGGAGGTTCCTGCTATAGCCTGAATGTTTGTGTCCCCCACAAATTTATATGTTGAAATTCCAACTCCCAATATCATGGTGTTTGGACGTGGGGCTCTAAGGGGTGATTAGGCCATGAGGGTGGATCCCCTATGAATGAGACTGCAGAGAACTCCCTAGCGCCTTCACCATGTGCGGGCATGGTGAGAAAATGGCCATTGTGAACCAGGAAGTGAGTCTTCACCAGAGCCCAACCATGCTGGCACCTTGGTCTTGGACTTCCCAGTCTGCAGGACAGTGAGAAATTAATTTCTGTTGTTTCGTTGCCAGCCACCCAGTCGAAGGGGTTTTGGTCATAGCAGCCTGAGATTACTAAGACAGTCTCTAATGAGCATCCCCACCCTGGGAGACAGGGGCATTAATGAACACAGTGGGGAGCCCTGGGGATCATGTGCTGTGGCTGATTTTCTTCTTGATAGAACTCTATTTTAGGGCACAAGACCATCTTTCCTGCTGGAAGAGTGGGGTATGTGAGGGTGAGATGTTCTGGGACTTCCCCTCCACAAAAAAGGCCCTTGTAGCTCTGAGCAGCTGCAGCACAAGCTTTGCTTCCCAAGTTAGAATTGCAAAAGCCCAGGGAATATGAAATGAGCCAGGCCTAATATTTAGCAATTTGTCACCTTGCTCTTTTTGCAAAAGAAAAAAGAAAACCTGCTCACAGGATAATCAGACCTATAATTTTCCAACTTTCAGGAGCTTTCAGGAGGTGGGAGGGACAACTCTGACAGCCTGCGTGCAGAGAGAGCTGAGCTGTGACCCTTGGGAGCACCAAGCTGAATGTGAGTGGCCTGGCTCTAAAATGTTGTTTTCCAATTTGTTCTAAATCTTTACCTACTGGGAAACGTGACCACTTGTCAGAGGCAGAGCCCAGCTGCCTCAGCTTCAGGAGGCAACAGGACAAGAGTAATGGCCAGAAGCTCCTCATCCTGGTGATAAGCAACATGCTCATTAAAAGCGCTGGACTTTCACATGTACTCTAAAGAAAAGAATCCTTTTGGATGTTTGTTTCATGTTGGTGATGTCTTTGATGGAGCTGGATAATTGGAAAAGAGATTTCAATAGGTCTGGAGGTTTCTGCCCTGTAGAATTTGTAAACAGTGTACGGAATCCATAAGCAAACAGAATTTATAAAGAAACTCTTCCCTCTGGAATTATTCAAGGACCCGATCTGATGAGATTTTAATTTATTCTGAAGTAACTAGAGGCCCGATGCATGAAATTCATGCAAAGAGTAGGCCTTCCTTCCCCTGGCTGCTGGCACTGGCTTCCCTCTGGCACCCAGGAGCCAGGCTTCCCTCAGCCCCGGCTTCGTTCAGAAGGACATCTGGTCTAATTAGCATATTATGCTTTTATTATTATAGACTAGAGGCCCGGTTCATGAAATTTGTGCATGGGGGAGGGGGGGAGGGGCCTTCAGCCTGGCCTGCATGTTCTCGCAATCCGCGACAGCTCAGGGGATATCTGACTACCGGTTTAGGCCACAGGGATCGGGCCTAAACCGGCAGCCAGACATCCCTCTCACAATCTGGGTCTGCTGGCTCCCAACCACTGGCCTGCCTGCCTGCCTGATAGCTCCTAACCACTCTCCCTGCCTGCCTCATTGCCCTTAACCACTTGCCTGCCTGCCTGATCACCCCCAACCCCTCTGCCTGCCTGCCTGATTGCCCCTAACCACTTTGCCTGCCTGCCTGATCGCCCCTAACCGCTCACCTGCCTTCCTGATTGCCCCTAACTGCCTCTGTCTGCCTGCCTAATTGCCCCTAACTGCTCGCCTGCCTGCCTGATCACCCCTAACCGCCTCTGCCTTGGCCCCCACCACTGTGGCTTTGTCCGAAAGGATGTCCAGAATGACATCTGGAAGGTTGTTTGGCTGCCCAGTCTAATTAGCATATTATGCTTTTATTATTATAGATGCCAAGAAGCCTTGAAGATGAGAACAAAGCAGAGTATGTGTCAGGTGGCTGGAGTTGGCGGTGGGAGACAGAAATTCACTTTCCGTTAAAGGAAAAAAAAGGGTAGTGTGGTCATCCATCAGATGGCGAGCCTGCTTGGGTGAGGAGCCCTCTGTGAGCCAGTTATGAGGAAAGCTCTGAGACCTCAGTGCAGGAGTTCCGGGCTCATCTTTAGAACACTGCCTCTGGGAGAGCAGAAGTCAGAGGGGGCTGCTCCTAGTCATCTCTAATGCATTTCACACACACGCATCACACACACACACACACGCGCGCGCGCACACACACACACGCACACACACACACGTATCACACACACACGCATCACACACACACACACACGCATCACACACTCTTATTTGCTTTGTTGGACAGGGTGTGTATCTTGTCTATAATGCAATTACTTATCTTTTAATTTTTATTTATTTATTTATTTTTTGCATAGAAGTTATCTTACAGCTAGTGCAGAGAGCCCAAGCACACCGGTGCGCATTATAAGCAAAGGCAACATTCATTCTCAACCCCTTTCATGTGCATCCGCTTAAACTGCCCAGAAATGCCTAGTGGAGATCCTCTCCCCAACGCCCCCAACCCCTCCCCAGGACCCTGTGCTGCACCTGGGACTCTGTGAAGCCTCTGGAGCATTTTAAATAAAGTACTTTATTTCACAATAGTTTTAGGTTTACAGGAAACTTGCGAAGGTAGTACAGACACTTCCCATATCCTCAGACATCCAGTTCTCCCCTATCGCTAACATTTAATGATATGATACATTTGTCATGATTCATGAACCAATATTGATACATTATTATAAACTAAAGTTCATACTATGTTCAAATTTTCACCTCATGTCCTTTTTCTGTTCTAGGATCCCAGCTATGATGCCAAATGACACTTAACTATTCTTTTTTTTAGACTTCTCTTGGCTGTAACTGTTTCTCAGACTTTTCTTGTTTTTGATGACTTTGACAGTTTCAAAGACTGCTTACTTGCCAGGTATTTTGCATAATGTCCCTAAACTGAGGTTCCCCTGGTGTTTATCTCATGATTAGACGGGGGTTACAGGTTTTGGGGAGGAAGATCACAGTAGTAAAATGCCATTGCCTTTTTTATTTCAGTATATAGATGGTATACAATCTTATATTGGCTATGTTAGTTTGAGGTGTACAATACACTGATTCAACATTTTTGTACCTTACAATGTGATCACCCCATTAATTCTAGTACAGTCAAACCTTGTTTCTTGAACACCTCCCATCTTGAACAATTCACAGAAAAAATGTCTAGGTTGTCAACCAAAACTTCAGTTTTAGACCTGAAAATCCTTTCATGTTGATACCTCAGCATGAGAGAATGCTTTTGTTGCTGGCAAAATCAATGATTAGCACTATTTTAAAACATAAAGAGACCATCAAGTGTGCTAATGTTGCCAAGGGTGTGATGGTACTCACAAAACAATCACAAGCAATTGAATAAGTAGAAAAACTATTGTTGATTGGATAAACAAAAAGCAGTTAGCTAGTGATAGCATTTCAGTGATATGTTAAAAATTCATTTAAGGCTAGTAGGGGGTGGTTTGATAAATTTAAGAAGTATTTATTTATAGATAGAACAGTACATTAGACATGTACTGTATAAAAGAAAGGTAAAGCAGGGAATCATTTGGGAGTCTGGAATGGATTACTTTAATTTACATTATTTCTAATGGGAAAAAAATGATTCCGTTTTTAAACAGCCTTCCAGAACTAATTAAGATAGAGAACCAAGGTTCCACTATAATCATCTGCCACTGAGTAAACTTATCGTATTACTGACTACATTCCCCTTTTTATTTTTACCCATCCTCCTACCCCTCCCTTCTGGTAACTAACCCTTTGTCCTCTATTTCTATGAATCTGTTTGTTTTGTTTTTAGATTCCACATATAAGTGAAACCACATGGCATTGTTTTCTCTTCCTGACTTATTTCACTTAGCATAATATCCACCAAATCATCCATGTTGTCACAAATGTCAAGATTTCATCCTTGCTGTGTAATATTCCATTATACACCACATCTTCTTTATCAAATTGCCTATCGATGGGCACCTTTGTCATGACAATTTATCAAGGGTACACCTATCAAGGTGACATCACTGTTGATGTTGACCTTCACCACCTGGCTGCTGTGGTGTCTGCCAGCCTTCTCCACTGTGAAGCGACCGAGTCTGCTGTCCATACTGCACTCTTAGAAAGGAAGTGACTGTGTGCAGCCCACTCTTAAAGAGTGGGGAGTTCTGCTCTGCCCCCTTGAGGACAGAGTATCTGCTTAAATTACTAAGAATTATTCTGCATGGGAGATGTGTCTATACTCCTTCACTCATTTATTTATTCAATCATTTAATTATACCAGTATGGACACATTGATATTTGTTTTATATTTGGGTTATAACCCAATATCACTTTATTTCTGTTGTTGCTCAAATTTTTCCAGCTTTGGCCATTGGGAGCCTTTTCAATGGACTCACATGTCTCTTTGACACCCTCTCCCAAATTATTGTGGTTTAAATTTTTTTTATTGTTGATGCTACTACTAATATCCCCCATTCCCCACCCCTTTCCCCACCTCCACCCAGCCCCTGCCATCCTCCTTCTGACTATCACCAAAAAGTCCTTACTTTCTGGAACTATAAGATGTTCCAAATTCATCTTGTATAATGCCTGCTTTAGTCCTTGAATCAGCTATTTTTTTCTAAGGAGCCTTGGTTTCTTTTATAGGAGAATGGTATTAGAAACAAAGATCTGGGCACTTAGGCATGCTTCTTGCTACTGGGTTGTCATTGTTTCAAGTCCTCTCAGCTGACAGAGCAAAGAAGTATATGTGTGCACATCAGCCCTTGTACATACACATATAGACATATTTCTTTAGGTAGCAATCTGTACCTATATTAAGCTAAATACGAGTTCATACTGATGTCTCCTCTGCAAGATGTCCTAGTGTGGAACTTTGTTTAAAAACCTGACCTACTCCTTAGAAAGAGCATGCCAACAGACTACTGGATAGAGGAAGGGCAAGTGTCCGCATAAATGTTCTCCAGGAGGTTGAGGGCCAACTAAAGTAGGGGCATTGAACGCCATGAAGCCTGAGCTAGCCAACAGACTTGGATTATGTGATTCAAAAAAAAAAAGAGGCCCTTTGTTAAGAACTTACTTACACTATACTTTTCCATCACTTTAAAAACATTTTTAAAGGCTTTTCATTTACCTTTTACTTTTTATTTAGCTAACGACATAGATTATTTTAGAGAAATTTTAGGTCCGTAGCAAAATTGTGTGGAAAGTACAGAGATTTTCCATATGTCCAATTAACAACACCCCCCACCACAGTGGTACATTTGTTATTATGAATGAACCTACATTGACTCATCATTATTACCCAAAGTACATATTACATCAGGGTTCACGCTTGTTGTATATTCTATGGATTTTATCAAATGTATAATAACATGCATCTACCATCATAGTATCATAAGAATAGTTTCACTGCCCTAAAAATCCTCTGTGTTCTGCATACGCATCCCTTTTCTATCTGGCAACTACTAGTCTTTTTTACTATCTTCATAGTTTTGCCTTTTCCGGAATGTCATATAGCTGGAATCATACAGTATATGACTTTTTCAGATTTGCTTCTTTCACTTGGTAATGTGTATTTATGTTTTCTCCATATCTTTTCATGGCATAATAGTTCTTTTCCTTTTATTGCTGAATAATATTCCATTGCCTGCATTTACCACAGTTTATTCACCCACTGAAAGACTTCTTGGTTGCTTACAAGTTTGGGCAATAATAAATAAAGCTGCCATAAAAATCTGTAAGTTTTTGTGTAAGCATATGTTTTCAATTCTTTTGGGGTGAAACATACCAAGTGTGTGATTGCAAATTGTTTGGTAAGAGTATATTTGGTTTTATAAGAAGCTGTTAAGGCTGCTAAAGGAGAAAGTCACTGATCATCTCACAAGCATTGCATCTATATTAGAATTTGGTACCAGAAACTCAAAATACAACTCCTAAGAAAGGTAAGATGCTTCTTTTGACAGGTTAGGGGGAAACAAGGAATGCTCTCTTTTGGGAAATAAAGGGACCTTCACCAAGTCACATTTCTCTTTCAATCTTCCATGAGATGTCAAAGGTTAGAGAAAGTATAATTTGGGTTATTTTATACAGACACAGAAAAGGAGATGCAGCTTTGACTAGCAGGAGGACTGGGAAGGTGCATAATGTAAAAAGCAAGTGTACGCCAACTACCTCTAGCTGAGACATTACCTGCAGGTGATTTTGAGAGCACAAGGGCGAAGGATCTGGGCCTGGCAGCCTGGTAAATGCCAGA
This sequence comes from Myotis lucifugus, assembly GCF_000147115.1. Lineage (NCBI taxonomy): Eukaryota > Metazoa > Chordata > Mammalia > Chiroptera > Vespertilionidae > Myotis > Myotis lucifugus. The sequence goes on from NW_005871307.1 coordinate 879,873, forward strand.
GGTCATTCTGAAGGGGTAAAATGCACAGAAAGAATTCCAAATGTTAAAGGTTGCAAACATGGAGAAACTAAAATTTCCCCTTAAAACTAAGAACAAATAAGGAGTCCCTGTTACCACCAGTATATAAGCATAGTATTGGTTAAAATTATAAGGAACGTAAAGGAAACAGTTTCAAATATAGAAAAGAAATAGATAAAACTGTCAGTATTTATAGATAATATTACTATCTGTCTAGAAAAAACAAATAGCATCAACAAACTTCTAATAGAAAATTATTAGAAGTAATAAGAATTCATCAAGGTATCTGGATAGAGATCAATCTAGAAAAATCAATATTATTTCTCCATTCCAGTAAACACTGACTCAAAACAAAATATAAACTATTTTTCAAAATAAAAATATTATAAAAGATCTACAAATTAACTAAATCAAGGATGTACATGATTTTTCTGTAGAAAAATTTAAAGCCTTAGTAAAGAATATTAAAAATATTTATACAAATTAAGACATTCTGTGCTTTTCTATAAGCTGTATTGACATTATAAAAGTATTGATTTTTCCCTACATTGATTTAAAATTCAATAACATTCAATCATAATACAAGTTGAATTTTTAAAAAATTGTTAAATAATATGAAATTTTATGGTGGAATAAATATATACATACTTACAAATCAACTTAAGAAAAGAGTAAAGAGAGGGAACTTAGCCCATTAGATATTAGATAATACTCTTAGATGGAACCTCATGAAATTGTTATTTTTGTAGGTTAAAAAAATGATGTAATATTAGCAATTTCATATGATTTAGAGTGTAAAAAGTCAATATGAATTTAAACAAAACTGTCATTGGTGGAAAAACAAGCATAAATAAAGCAACAAAATAGAATAGAGAATGTAAAAACAGACCCGTATGTACATGGGAATAAATATTTTATGAAGAGGCTGTTACAAATCAATGTAGAAAAGACAACTTACTCTGGCCAGGTGGCTCAGTTGGTTGGAGTGTTGTCTCAGAAACCGAAAAGGTTTCAGGTTCAATCCCTGGTTGGGGTACTTATGAGAGGCAACTGATTGATGTTGCTCTCTCACATCAATGTTTCTCTCTCTCTTCCACTCTCTCTAAAATCAATAGGCAATAAACATATCCTCAGTTAAGGATAAAAAAAGGAAAACTTGATTAGTAGATGATGTAGGGAAAATTATGAAGAAAATATACAGAAAAGTATTTCTTTTATTATATATAGAAAAGTAAAACTGAATCTCTTCCTAACAACACCACATATAAAGGTAGATGCAACATGGGTTGAAACATAAACGGGAAAGGTAAAACTTTGAAGTCCATAAAGTAAAATGTAGAAGAAACATCTATATAAAATAAGGGCAGGGAAAGACTAATTAAAATAAAGTAAAATCACATAAATAATATGTACAATAAAATGTCAGCCAACCTGGTTTCCATACCCCCAAAAATAAAATGGTATCATTTATAGGTTAAAAAAAGTTTTAAATTGATTATATCAAAATAAGAACTCCTTTTTAATGAAAAAACACCTTGGACAAATAATAAACACATAACATAATAGAAGAATAAACTATATCTGAAAGTATCTATACATATAAAAGCCTAAGCGACCATCGCAACCTAATGGACAACCAAACAGGCTGCGTGGGGCAACCAGGCCGGCAGGGGGTTAGTGAGGGACGACCAAATGACTGAGCAGCAGGCTTCAAAGATGGCAGCGCCCACAGCCAATAAGGAGGGGATATGCTAATTGACTGCCACGCCCTCAAAGATGGCAGCACCCATAGCCACAAGATGGCGGCATCCATTCCCCTCAGCCCCCCAGCCGCCCAGGGCCAGCCCGAGGAGCAGGCAAGCCTCGGATGGCGGCTGCCCAGCCACCCAGGGCCACCTGAGTCTCAGGTAACCAGGGCCGGCCGAGGATTGCGCTGCTGGCAGTGGCAGCAGCAGAGGTGTGATGGGGGCGTCGCCTGCCCCTGATGGCCAGATCACCTCCCACCCCTGAGGACTCCCGGACTGTGACAGGAGGCAGGCCGGGCTGAGGGACCCCCCCCCTCCAGTGCATGAATTTTCATGCACCGGACCTCTAGTTATTAATATGAAGAATATCAGAGCTTATCCTGCCAGTACCCATACCCTCCTCCCCCAAAAAACTTACAGTAAATCAACATTTTAAAAGGGCAAAAGACATGAGCAGGGAATAAAAAAAAAACTCACAAAGCTAATAATCTTAGAAATAAATGGTCAAAATAATTAAAAATCAGAACCCCCCCCCCACAAATTAATGCTATACATCTAAGACTGCATGAGCTAAAAAGCTATATAATGCTAAGTTTAGTAAAAGATTTCTTGAGATAGAGTATCCTTATATATTGCTGGCTGAGTATAAATAAATGTAGCCCTTCTAGAGAGCAATCTGATTTTACTTAAATCATTTAGTCAAATGAGTACATATATTCTAAGATCCAACATTTCCATTCCTGGCATATATGCCAAAACCAATTATACACAGATGTTACCACAACTTTATTGGTGACAGTGAGGACTTATGACTTGGGTGTCCACCTTGGGAGAGAATATAGATAAAATGATGTGGAGTCACATTTGGGGATTACAATGTGGCAATGGAAGAAAGATGCATAGCTCTAAAAAACATGATGACACATCTCCTAAAATTCTGAAATAGCAAGTGTTGGTGAGGATGTGGAGAAATTAGAATCCTTATGCATTGTTGGTGGGGATGTAAAATGCTACTGCTGCTATGGAAAACCATATAGTGACTCCTCAAAATTAAACATAAATTATCATATGATCTAGCAATTCTAATTCTGGGTATATACCCAAAAGAACTGAAAGCAGGGACTCAAACAGATATTTATATACCCACGTTCATAGCAGCATTATTCACAATAGCCAAAAGGTACAAGCAACACAAGTGTCCATTGATGAATTAATGAATAAGAAAATGTAATATAGTCATACAATGGAATACAATTCAGAATAAAAAGTAAGGAAATTCTGACACATGCTGCAACATGAATGAATCTTGAAGACATTATGCTAATTGAAATAAACCATTCACAAAAGGACAAATACTGTATAATTCCACTTATCTGAGGTGCCTACAGTAGTCAAATTCACAAAGACAGAATGTAGAATAGTTGTTGTGAGGGGCTTTGGTGGAAGGTGAAATGGGGAATTACTATTAATGGGAATGCGGTTTCAATTTTGCAGGATGAGAGAGTTCTGTGAATGGATGGATGGTAGTAATAGTATCACAACAATGTGACTATACTAAATGCCATCGAATTGTACACTTAAAAATGGTTAAAATGGTAAATTTCATGTTATGTATATTTTATCAAAATTTAAAATAATATGATTATTGGTGAAAAAATAAGAAACAAAAATTTAGACTGATAGATATCATTTTCATGGATTTCAAAATACATTCATACAAGTGACATCTTATAAAATCTTGTAAGATCTAGGAGTTGTTTCTTCCAATAAAGCAACCATTGAACTGGGAGAAAAAACATTTGGAATTAAGTATTTCAGAACTTTGGAACCAAAATGGACACTTATAACTGGGGGAGTGCTGGATGAAGGCTGCTATTCTTAAGGAAGAGAGTAAGATGCATGAACCAGCCACCATTCCCTATTCCTCAGCCGCACCATGGCTGTGGGGATAGCTGCCCATGTTCCTGAGGGAGTGTCCCCGGGGACTGGCAGAGGTTCTAGCCGTGGTTTCAGCCCTCTCAGCTACACTAGCAATCTCTGGTAACATCTATCAGAAGATTTCAACATCCAGTGCCCTTTTTTCCTTTTATCTTTCTGGAACCAGACATTTAAGAAAAATTTTTGTCAGGTCACTAGATGACAGCAGAGATGATTGAATAGAAATATCAGTGACCACACTCAATAAAAAAAAACATATTTTGCAAAAAAAAATAGATTTAAAAAGTTACAGACTGCTTCAGTACTTTTGCAAAAATGAGTAATCCTTAGGATGTCAGAACATCAAATTTCCAGTTACCACATTATAAAAATCAGAATGTCTTAACAAAACTCATACTTTATTAACAACAACAACAAAAATTACAGTGGCACACACACAAAACAAACACAGAATAATATAGTCCATTTTATAGGGAGAAAATTGATGAAACCATCAATAAGAAATTCCAGGCATTGGAATTACTAATCAAAGATAATAAATCAAACATCTAAAATATGCTCAGTGAGCCAAAAGACAACATGGACAAAGAACTAAATGAAATTTAAAAACTTACATGTGAACAAAAAGAGAATATTAATTAAAAGATAGAAATTATGAAAAAAATCAAACAAAAACTTTGGAGTTGAAAGTGCAATATCTGAAATAAAAAATTCACTAACGGGGTTCAGCAGAACACCAGATTTGAGCAGGTAGAAGAAAACCTCATAAAACTTGAAGATAGGCTGTTGAAGTTATCAAAAATGAGGAGCAGCCCTGCCCGGTGTGGCTCAGTTGGTTGAGCAATGTCCCATGCACCAAAAGGTTAGTGGTTTGATTCCTGGTCAGGCTACTTGCCAAGGTTATGGGTTCACTCCCCAGCCGGAGGGTGTGTGGGAGGCAAACAATTGATGTTTCTCTCTCTCTCTCCCACCCTCCCTCTTTCCCTCTCTCTCTAAAATCAATAAAACTATACATATTTTTTAAAAAAAGAATGAAGATCAAAAATAAAATAAATATATACAAGCTGAGAAACTTGTTGGACACTATCAGCCATTAAGAACATTAGCATCATAGCAATACCAGAAGGAGAATAGATACAGAAAATAATACAAAAAATCATTTGAAGAAATAATGGCCAAGAACTTTCTAAATGTGATGAAAGGCATGAAGACATATCTATGAAGCTCAATGAGCTATAAACAGGACACTCACAGAGATCCCTACTGAGAGACATAGTCCAGTTGTCAAAACCTAAAGACAAAGAAAGAATGTTGAAAGCAGCAATAGAGAAGCAATTTGTCATATATAAGAGATTCTTAACTAGTGTAACAACTGGTTTCTCATAAAAAACCATAGCGGCCAAAAGGCAGTGGAATAACATATTTAAAATTCTGAAAGAAAGAAAGAAAAAAAGAAGGAAAGAAAGAAAGAAAGAAAGAAAGAAAGAAAGAAAGAAAGAAAGAAAGAAAGAAAGGAAGGAAGGAAGGAAGGAAGGAAGGAAGGAAGGAAGGAAGGAAGGAAGGAAGGAAGGAAGACACCTGTAAAGCAAGAGTTCTATTTCTGACAAAATTATCCTTTAGAATGAAGGAAAAATTTAGACATTTCCTCCAAAAAAAACACAAAAGCGAAGGAAGTATATTACCAGAAATCCTCCCTACAAGAAATGCTAAAGGAAGTCCTTCATGCTGATATGAAAGGACACTAGACAATGAATTAAAGTCATAAGAAGAAATAAAGAACACTGGCAAGGAAACTGCATAGGTAAATATAAAATCCAGTATTATTATACTTTGGTTTATAATCCTCTTTTTCCTATATGATTTAAAATTTAAATGCATAAAACAGTTATTATAAATCTATGTTAAAGGGTACACAATGGTAAAGATCTATCTATCACAATCTATATATATAAAACTCTAAGCAACCATCATACTGGTAGCTATGACACACAATGACCACCAGGGGTAGATGCTCAATGCAGGAGCTGCCGAGCTACAGTGACTTGGCAGCAGTGATTCTCCGGTGACACATCCCGGAACCAGAGAGGAGGGAGCTCGAGAACTGCCCTCTCACAATCTAGGACCCCTCAGGGGATATCAGAGAGCCAGTTTTGGCCCAATCCCTGCAGGCCAGGCTGAGGGATCCCACCTGACTGTGGTACCCTGCTCCCTCTGCAGATGCCCTTCAAGCCACGGTGCCATCCTAGATGCAGCTGGCTGGGGGAGGGACCGTGGGAGGTTGGCTCCAGTGCTTATCTGGCCCCTCTCACCCCATCCCCCCCCCCCACCATCTTCTAATTAATTTCCTTTCAATGTGCACGAATCCGTGCACTGGGGCACTAGTAACAATGTAAAGAGAGAGGAATGGAGATATGTAGGAATAGAATGTCTCTATACTATTAAAACTAAGTTGATATTATTCTGAGTTGAAGTTATTGTTGTAAGTTGAAGATATTAATTGTAATCCCAAGGTCATCACTAAATAATTTATAAAATATACATAAAAAAGAAGAAAATCAAAATGGTACACTACTAAAAAACAACTAAATACAAAAAGGGTAGTAAAGAAAGAAATAGCTAATTGGTGGCTGTAAATAAATCCTTTCTTGTCAGTAATTAAATGTAAATGGGTTAAACTTTCCTATTAAAAGATGGGTAGATTGGATTAAAAGTACAAATGGTGAAGTAGGAAGATCCAACAAAGCCACCTTTGAACTGGAAAAAACATTTGGAATCAAGTATAAACAGGAAACTCAAAGAGTTATAGAATTTCTTTTTGAGATGATGATAAAGTTTTGAAAATAGAGAGTGGTGGTGGCTACACAACATTATGAATGTATGAATGTCACTGAACTATACAATAAAAATGATAAACTTCACGTTATATAAATATATATTTTACCACCATTAAAAAAATACATCCATATAAAATAGTAACACCCATTTCACATATATACAGGTGTGGCAAAAGTAGGTTTACAGTTGTGTGCATGTGAAACACAGTTTATTCTTGTATTACTTATTAATTATTGTATTGTTTCCCATATGAACAACTGTAAATCTACTTATGCCCCACCTGTATAAAATAGAAGGTACACATTGTAATTGTAGTCTATGAAGTATGGGAGAGGTACATGAGAGAAAGGCATAAGTTTAGAAGAAAATGAATAAATAACATGAGAGTGCCTCAATGAGGACAACAAATAAACAATGTACTTGAAACAGGAATGCTACACTGAACTCTGCACCTGAGGTCTGAAAGAAAAGCAAAAATATCTGAGTGAGTCAAATTATGAACTGCATTTTGAATCTAAGGAAAGCACATGTGTCCCTGGTTTACAATTCTCTTGTATTATGTTGTCTCAATTAGGACACTTAATTCCAAGAACAGTTCTTGAGAGATAAAAATAAATGTATTCTAAAGCTGTAAAATACATTTTACTGAATGACAGCTTTGTGACACTATAATTACACCAATGAATTAGCTCTCCTCTTGATTTATTTGTGTTTGGTTAAAGATGGCCAAAAATTCTTTGACTCCTCCTATCAAGAGATGGAGTTAATTTACCTTCCTTTTGAATATGGACTTGCCGGCTACAGCTTCGACCTGTAGAGACAGTGAAAGTGACCCTGCATGACTCCCAGATCAAGTTATAAGCTTTGTAAGATTCCACCTTTGTTTTCTGGAGCACCTCTCTGCATCCCAGTTGAGCCAGCCTTCAGCTCTGCCAGTCATGCCTGCCAGGACACCAGCTGAATACCACCAAGTGAACCCAAATCACAGGAAAGTATTGCCCAGTCAAGCCCAGTCTGAATGCCCGACCTGCAATACTGTGACATGCGATCAGAACAAATTGCTTTAAACCACTAAATGTAGGCTAGTTTGTTATGCAAGAGTAGATCACCGTGACATCCATTTAGTGGAATGGTTTATACTAGCTTTTTACTGTAATTCATATTACAGCATTAACGATATATGTAGAAAAAAACTCTTGCTAACTTAAACTTCATTTACTTATTCAACATTTTTACCATTTTCTCTATGCCAGATTCATACAAATACTGCAGAAATACAAACATTGCAAAAAGGTGTCATTTTCTTTTGCCGTGTATGAGGTTATGTACATTCCCCATCCTTGTCTCTCAGTACTACTGTCCCCCACCCCAGACAATTTCTGTTAACTTATTAGTTATCCCACACATGTTCTGTGCATATGTTACATTTACATTTATTCATTTTCATTTACTCAGATACACAATATGACCATATGTTCCTCAACCAACAAAGTGTCTTTGAGATAGATTTATATCACCATATAAAGAGTTTCCTTGTTCCTTTCCCTGGCTTTAGGTAAGCATTGTCTGTATGTAACCATAATTTACTAAACCAATTCCATATTGTTTCCAGTCATCTGTCAAAAACATTCATGCAGCTTTATATATAATAGCCAGAAACTAAAAAAAAACCCTAAGTATTTATCAATAAAAGGATAGGCAACTTGTGGTACAGTCTTTTTGAGACACATTTACATTTTCTTTTTTTAAATTTGTATTTATCTTTATTGTTGAAAGTATTACAGATGTCCTCTTTGGGGTTTTGTTGTTGTTGCTGTTATTTCCACATTGACCCCCTCCAACCCACCCCAACCCCTCCCAAGTCTTCACTACACTATTGCTTGTGTCCATGGGCTATGCATAACTCTCTATATAAAATTCAAGCGACCGGAATGACGGAACGACCAGTCACTATGATGTGCACTGCGGCAGCCAACCGGCTGGTTCAGGGCCCCAGTGGGCCCCCCCAACCTCCCATGGCCCTCTCCCTGGCTGGCCCGGCCCCTGATCGGCCCCCTGACCCCAATTGGGGGCGGGGCCGGCCAGCCAACCGCCCATGGCCCCTCCCGTCCCCCCAGCCAACCCAGCCATGCATGAATTTGTGCACCAGGCCTCTAGTATGCATATAAGTTCTCCTGTTAATTATATTTTCTTGATGAAATAATTAATAGTCCTGTGTCTGGGTGATAGGATACTTGTGCTTTGTTTAATTTTTAACTTTACAAGAAGTTTTTAAACTGTTTTCCCAATGGTTATATAATTTACTCTCCCATTACCATGGATGAGAATTCTAGCTGCTTCATAAGCTCATGAACATTTGGTATCCTCAGTCTTTCTAACATTAAACTAATGACTATTTAGCATGCCACCTTGTAGTTTTAACTTGCATTTCAGATAACTAACAATGCAGAGCATTTTTAAATGTGCTTATTGGCTATTGATATATCTTTACTGGTAAATTTCTGTTCAAGTATTTACTCTAGTCTTTGTTGGATTTTTTTCTTATTGTTGTGTTGTAAGATTTTATATATCTACTAGAGGCCGGTGCAATAAAAAAAATTCATCCACTGGGGGTTGGGGAGGTTCTTCAGCCTGGCCTGCCCCCTCTCACAGTCTGGGAACCCTCAGGGATGTCCTATTTATGACATCAGTGGGAGCAGGCTAAGCGCAGCCTGGCTTCCCTCTGTGGAGTGATCAGATGATCATGGGAAG
>NW_005871307.1:889259-903289 GCF_000147115.1 Myotis lucifugus
CCCTAGGGCTCTGTGTGTGACAGGGGGGCGTGGCACAACCTCCCTATCCGCCCTGCTCTGTTCATGACAGGGGAAGGCGCCCCAACCCCCTGATCAGCCCTGCTCTGTGCCTGATAGAGGGGAGCTCCCCAACCCCCTGATCGCCCTGCGGCTCTGTGTGTGACAGGGTGCAGCGCCCCAACCCCCTGATCGGCCCTGCTCTGTGTGTGACAGGGTGCGGCGCCCCAACACCACCCCCCACGGGCCCTGCTCTGTGTGTGACGGGGTAGAGCCATAACCTCCCCATCGGCCCTGCCCTGAGTGTGACAGTGGCGGCGCCCCAACCCCCTGATTGGTCCTGCTCTGTGGGTGATAGAGGGCGGCGCCCCAACCCCCTGATCCACCTTGCTCTGTGTGTGACAGGGGGCAGTGCCCCAACTCCCCTATTGGCCCTACTCTGTGAGTGACAGGGGGCAGCACCCCAACCCCCTGATGGACCCTGCTCTGTGCGTGACAGGGGGCAGCACCCCAACTCCCCAGTCAGCCCTGCTCTGAGCCTGACCAGGGGCTGCACCTAGGGATTGGGCCTGCCCTCTGCCACCCGGGAGCAGGCCTAAGCCAGCAGGTCGTTATCTCCCGAGGGGTCCCAGACTGCGAGAGGACACAGGCCGGGCTGAGGGACCCCCCCTCCCCCGAGTGCACAAATTTTTGTGCACCGGGCCTCTAGTAGATATATATATATATATATAAAAGCCAAGCAAGTGTTATGACCTGTTGACCAGTCGCTATGATGCACACTGACTACCAGGGGGCAGACACTCAATGCAGGAGGTGCCCCCTGGTGGCCAGTGCACTCCCACAGCCAACCTCCCACAGCCAGTCAACCTCCCCCCATCCCTCCCTCTGTCCGCCAGGCCCTGTCTGGCCCGCCACAATCAGGACTAGGTGAGACAGCCCAATAGTCCCTGATTGCCAGCCAGGCCTAGGGACCCCCACCCATGCATGAATTTCATACACCGGGCCTCTAGTATGTTTATATATAGTGAACTGAATTGTGTGATATTTCAAATGTTACCGTAACATTTGAAAATCATAGATTTTCATAGCCATTATTCATTTTATATGTTGCTGGATTTAATTTGTTAATATTATGTAAGTAAGTTTTGCATTCTGTTCATGAGACATTGGTAAATATAGTTTTACTTAATTGTAATATCTCTGTCTGGTTTAAGTATCAGGGTTATAATGGTATGGGAAAAAAATGAGTTAGGAGCTGTCCTATCATTTTCTAGCCTGAAAGAGTTTTCTGAAAATTTCATTTTACTTCCTCCTTAAATATTTGAAAAAATTCACCAGTGAAGCAGTCTGAACCTAGAGTTTTATTTGTGGAAATGTTTTTAATGACAAGTTCAATTTATTTTTTTTAAAAAAATATATATTTTATTGATTTTTCCACAGAGAGGAGGGGAGAGGGATAGAGTCAGAAACATCGATGAGAGAGAAACATCGATCAGCTGCCTCCTGCACGCCCCCTACTGGGGATGTGCCTGCAACCAAGGTACATGCCCTTGACCAGAATCAAACCTGGGACCCTTGAGTCCACAGGCCAATGCTCTATCCACTGAGCCAAACTGGTCAGGGCCAAGTTCAATTTCTTTAAACGGGATCATGCTATTCAGATTCTCTATTACTTTATGTGTTAATTTTAATAAGTTATATCTTACAAGATTTTTGTACATTTAATTAAGTTGTCTAATTTATTAGCATATAAAGCATGTTATCTTTTTAATGCCTGTAGTATCAGTAGTTATTTCTCCTCTTAATTCCTGATGCTGATAATTTATAACTTCTCTCTCTCTCTTTCTTGATTAATCTACCAGGGAGGTTATCAATTTTATTGAGCTTTTCAGAGAACCAACTTTAGGTTTCTTTATTGATTGTCTATTTTCTATTTTATTGTGTTTTGCTTTTTGTGTTTTCTTCCTACTACTTTAGTTGAATTTGTTTCTTTTTTTCTAAATTTTTAAAATGGGAGTTTAGGTCATTAATTTTAAAATATCTTCTTTTCTAATATAAATCTTTAAAGTTATAAATTTAATACTAAGTGCTGATTTGCTACATATAACATGTTTTAATAAGTTGTCTTTTATTATTATTTGGGTCAAATGTGATTTTTCTTTACCTAAGAATTATCAAAAGCACATTGCTAATTTTTAATTACTTGGGGATTTTTTTTTAAATTTTGGTTTTGTTTCTAGTATAATTTCATTGTAGGCAGAGAATATACTCTGTTTCAATCCTTTGAAATGTATTGAGATTTGTCTTATAGCCTGTCTTGCTGTATATACCTATTTAGGTGAATATTCCATATACAATTGGAAAGAAAGTATTTTGAACTTGTTCCATCTGATGATCTAAAATGCCATTTAGGTTAAGCTTCTAGATAAGTTATTAAAAGCTCTGTCTATCTTTTCTTTCAAGTATCAGGAGAAGAGTGTTCAAGTTCCCAGCTGTAATGGTGGATTGCCTCTTTCCCCTTTGGTTCTGTCCGTTCTTCCTTCATGCATTGTAAAACTGTGTCATTAGGTGGATGCACACTTAAGATTGTTATGTCTTGCCTGACCCGTGTGGCTCAGTAGTTGAGCATTGACTTATGAACCAGGAGGTCATTGTTTGATTCCAGTCAGGGTACATGCCCAGGTTGCAGGCTCGATCCCCAGTAGGGGGCATGCAGGAGGCAGCCCATCAATGATTCTCTCTCATCATTGATGTTTCTGTCTCTCTCTCCTTCTCCCTTCTTCTCTGAAATCAATAAAAATATATATATTTTTAAAAAGATTGTTATGTATTCTGGAAAAGTTGTCCTTTTATCATTATGAAATGTCCCTTTACTTCTGGTAATACTTCTTGTACTAAAGTCCACTCTGATATTAATGTAACTACTCCAGCTTTCATATGATTAATGTTTCATGGGAAACATTTTTCATCCTTTTATTTTTAACTTGTGAATTTACATTTAAAGTATATCTCTCACAAGCAGCATATAGTTAGTTCTCACTTTTTAATCAGTCTGGATTTAGTTAGTATATAAATGATATGCCTGGATATAAGTTTATCACCTTGCTATTTTTTCTAGGATTCCCATTTGTTCTTTGTTTCTCTTTCTCTTTTTCTGCCTTCTTTTTACCTACTTCTATTTCTTAAGAATCCATTTTATCTTCATTATTGTTTACTTTTACTTTAAACAAGCAATTATTGTTTAATGAAATTAAGAAACAGGAGAAAGCTCTTTTTAGGTTTACATATGTATTTTTTATATCTTGTGCTTTGCATTCTTTTTTAAAGAAATGTGTTTCCATTTAATATAACTGGGCTTCAGTAGGAAGCACTTTTGTTAACATTTCTTATAGTGTAGGTCAGTTAGTGACAAGTTCTCTTAACTTTGTATACCTAAAAATGTCATTAATTTGTCATTCTGGACAATGTTTTTATTGGATACAGAATTCTAGGTTAGCAATTTTCTTTTTCTTTAAACTTTTTAAAGATGTCATTCCATTGTCTTCTGACTTTCCTTGCTCCTGATGAGAAATCGATGATAATGCTTATTGCTATTTTCCACATGTAATGTGCCTTTTTCTATGGCTATCCTTAACCTACTGATTTAAAATTTAAGTAATACTATTATTGCATATATTTAATATTTCCAAATAGTCACTAGAATCTCCAACCACCTTCCAATCAGAAAGTCTAGAGTTTCCTGTCAAGATGAAGGAGTGGGAAAATGCAGTACTCACATCCTCCTACAACCACATCAAAATTACAATTAAACTACATAAAAACCACCATTCAGAACTGCCTGAAATCCAGCTGAACATAGGTCCTATAACTAAGGATATGAAGAAGCCACATCAAGACTGGTAGGAAGGGTGGAGATGCAAAATGGTCTGATCCTACATACAAGCGTGGTGGTTAGAATTCAGGAGGGATATCTCAGCTGTGGAGGTCCCTCCTGAGGCATGAGAGTCCCAGTCTGACACCAGATCCTCTAGCCTAGGGTTCCAGTGCCCAAAAGGAAAGTCACCATTACTTCTGGCTGTGAAAAGCATTGGGGATTGTGGCTGAGAAAGAGGACTGCTGAAGTCCCGGGCATTAGTCATAAAGGGCCTTGAAAATGAACTTAGTTGGACTCACTTGCTGTTGAAAAGGTGCCAGGGACATATGGGGAGGAGCTGGATTGTCTGGCTTCAAGGGCAAGGATTGGAAGGGCAGCTTTCTCTCAGACAGAGGTGCTGGCAGAGGCCATTGCTCCTTTGTTGAGTCCTTCCCCCACAGTGGTTGCAGGGGTAAGGCATATGTTAGTCTCAGACAACATGGTTAATACTATTTGCTTCTCCCTAGTGATTCCCTGAGGCCCTGCCCCACCGAATTTGGTGGCACACCCAAACTGTTTTCAGTGGCTTTTCCATGCAAACAGCCAGTCTTGGCTCACGCTGCAGAATTTCCTAAAATCCCAAAAGTCCACAAACCCCAGACAAATAGCATGTGGCTTTGGCGTTCCCCATCCTCTTGCTAAGTGGCTCCAGGCTGTGCACTATTGGCAGCTGGCCTAAGTTAGCAGTTTGGCCTCTCCTGGGCACCTTTAAGTCTAGCATAAGTAGCAGCCATCTGCAGATATTTCTGTATCTCATGCTGGGTGGTGCTGGGCAGGGCACAGGCAGTGGCTGACCTTGGTTATACCTCCCAGGAGGCCCCAGAGCCAACACACCCAGTGGACAGCTTCAGACCATGTTGGAGCATCACTCAACACCTCTGCAAGCAACACACTCAAGAGACAAACTCATCAGGCACCCACTGAAGTGAGTCTTGCTTTGACTAGTCAGCCCCTGCAGAGCAGCCCCATCATTATAGTCATGGCCAGTCTTCCCAATGGATCAACCTGGGGGTAGATCCCTCCCACTGACATACCAATAGCAATCAAGGTTCAACTACAACAGGAAGGTGCACACAGCCCACACAGGGGGCAGATCTGTAGTGCCCATCTTGGGTATTGAGAGAAGCTGTGTCACTGGGCCCTACAGGACATGTACTACATTAGGCCACTCTACCACTCTGGAAGCTATAACAGCTCTACCTAATACATAGAAACAAACAAAGGGAGGCAGTAAATGAGGAGACAAAGAAATATGTCCCAAATGAAAGAACAGAATAAAACTACAGAAAAAGAAATAATTGAAATGGAGACCAGCAATCTACCAGATGCACAGTTCCAAACATTGGTCATAAGGATTCTCATTGAACTTAGGGGGAGAGTAGATAAACTTAGTGAGAACTTCAACAAAGAGATAGGAAACATAAAAGAGGACGAATAAGGAATGAAGAATACATTACAGGGAATCAGCAGTAGAGTCGATGAAGCAGATGATCAAAACAGCGATTTGGAAGATCAGAAAGCAGAAATTACCCAATCAGAACAGCAAAAACAAACAACAAAAAAAGAATAAAAAATAATGAGGATAGTTTAAGGAGCCTTTGGGAAAATTTCAAGAGTACTAACATTTGCATCATGGAGGTGCCAGAAGGAGAAAAGAGAAAGCAAGAAATTGAAAACTGAAAACTTTCTTGAAAAAATAATGATGGAAAACTTCCTTAACCTGGTTAAGGAACTAGATCTATAAGTACAGGAAGCTCAGAGAGTCCCAAATGAGAAGAGGCCTATACCAAGACACATTATTATTAAAATACCAAAGATTAAAGTAAAAAAAAGAATCTTAAAAGCAGCAAGAGAAAAGCAATTAGTTGCCTACAGTCTTATGTGAACTCCCATAAAACTGTCAACTTATTTCTCAACAGAAGCTTTGCAGGTCGGAAGGATTGACACAAAATATTCAAAGTAATGAAAAGCAAGGATCTACAGCCAAGATTACTCTACTCAGCAAAGCTATTATTTAGAATCAACAGACAGATAAAGATCTTCCCAAACCAGAGAAAGCTAAAGGAGTTCATCAACACCAAAGAAATATTACAAGAAATATTAAAGGGTCTTCTTTAAGAAGAAGAAAAAGATTTTTAAAAGAACAATAAAATGGCAATAAAAACATATTTATCAGCAATCACTTTAAATGCAAGTGGCTTAAATGCTTCAATCAAAAAAATATATAGTGGCTGGTGGATAACAAAACAATACCCTTACGTATGTTGTCTACAATAGATTCACTACGGATAGAAAGACACACACAGACTGAAAGTAGAGGGATGAAAAAAGATATTTCATGAAAACGGGGGGAAAAAAGCTGGCATAGCCATACTTATACCAGACAAGAATAGACTTTAAAACAAAGGCTATAATAAGAGACAATGAAGGACCCAGGAATCCATTTCTGGGTATTTGTCCAAAGTAACCCAAATCACTTCATCAAAAGGACATATACATCCATATGTTCATGACAGCATTATTTACAATAGCCAAGCTATGAAAGCAACGTAAGTGTCCATCAATAGATGAATGGATAAAGAGGTGGTGCTTACATACAATAAAATATGACTCTGCAATAAGAAAGGAATGAAATTTTGCCATCTGCCACAAGATGGATGGGCCTAGAGGGCATTGTGCTGAGTGAAATAAGTCAGACAGAGGAAGATGCATGTCATATGATTATGTGGAATCTAAAAAGAAAGATAAACAGACTCACAGATACAAAGAACATTTTGATGGTTGCCAAATGGGATGGGGGTTCAGGGGATGGATAAAAAGGGTGAAGGGATTTAGAAGTACAAATTGGTAGTTGCAGAATAATCTTGTGGATATAAAGTATAGCATATGGAATATAGTCAATAAAATTGTAATAACTATATATGGTGACAGATGGATACTAGATTTATCAGGGCAGGTACTTCATAAGTTATTTAAATGTCTACTAACTGGGTTGTATTCCCGAGACTAATATAATATTGCATGTCAACTGTAACCAAAAAATAAATAAAATATTTTTTAAAAAGAAACTAAAAAAAAAAAGTCTAGTTGTTTTAGTTTGAAGACCACCCCACCCCCACCTTCCATGGTATATGTTGTCCACTAATCCTAGAGGTTTACTCATTCCAAAGGGAGGAATTGGAGAAAGGGAGAGGGAGAGTGGGGGTGATAGCACACTTGATCAGGGAGAAGAAGAACAAATCTCAAAACTATGTCAGAAATTATATGTTTTAATTTACTAAATGTATATTCACATATGCAAGAACATATTTTTTGCTGAAAAGGTACACCATACTTCATCACAAAACATCTTCCACTTTCAGGGGCTGGAGAAAGGAGGTATTAATGTGGTCAAATGGCTTATTCAAGTCACATAGTGAAGCAAGGAAACAAACCAATGCCAGCCAATACTCAACAGGGAGTACCTCATGGCCTCAAGTCTGGCCAAGTGCTGCCATCTACCTTACTGCTACCAGGCCTCTGGAGCTTCTGCATTTGCACCTGCCCTCCCACAGAGAACCCTACCTCCCGGCACACTCCTCAGGAGCACTATCTCAGGTCTTCCCTATGCCAGGATGACTTGGCCAATCATGTTTATTGGAACTCAGTGGAAACTTTTGAGTCATTTTTTTAAAGAAAGAAAAACACCCGAACATAACTGAAAAAACAAAAACAAACCACCAACCCTTATATTTTGTTCAGATATCTGGATTTGTGCCAAATTGGAGGGAACAACTTGCAAATTCTTCTTCATAAGCGGTCAGAATATTTGTCTTAAGTTTGCTGTGACTCAGCTTTCTGCAAGAAACACATGATGCTGGCAGCACGATTCATCAATATACTGCCCCCTGGCCCAAGAGCAGCCACAGAGTCACCTTTCATTCCACTTGACTCAGTTCAAGAAAGGGGTACTTGTGGTCAGAATGGAACACAACACAACTCTCACAGAATCAATGTATCTGAACGGCTCAGAACATGGCAGCTGGACTTCTCTTCTTCATGACTGATAGGGGTTTATCTCAAAGGCTTTGCTAAAAGAATAGTAATAAGTTATATAAATTTAAAATCTAAAATCTACATCAACATATTTAACTGTGTCAATCACAAAGACTCAATTTATATAATGTTTGATAACAAACTACTGACAAACAATGTCCAGGCTTCCTCTTGTATTTGAATTTGAATATATTCATGTTGTATTTTATGCAGCGTGGGAGGAGAAAATTTGATCCCAAGGCCTGTGGTTTTCCTGATGACCAGAAGAGCTTAGATAAATTACATGATGATTAACACAATACTGGCAAATTCACTTAACAAACTTACATGAACAAATTCTACACTGATGAAATAAACAATAGAATATTTTACATGCTTTTCAGTTGGAAGTCATACATCAGGTAAACTAGGTAAGAATTTTGAAGCTAATATTGAGCCAAGAAATAAGAAGCCCATTGAAGAACTTGGGTAATTATCAGGACTGATATAAATATAGCCAGGATTTTTTTCCCCTTTTGTCTAAGTGTTCTTTGGTCTCTAAGCTTTTATCTGAACTCTACATTATAAATATTTTTATTTTACAGGGAGAGTACTTTAAAATTCAAAATACTCAATGGTCAAACTGATTCTTTTCTTAAGGCTATTATGTACCACTGTGACATATATTCTATTTTAATTTTATCCAAGGTTGAATCAAGTTTTTTTTTCATTGTTTAGGTTCATAAATTTTATTTTAATTAGTGAAGAAATGCAAAGTCAACTGAATGTCTGAGGTGGGGCAGAAGTTCTGAAAAGGAAGCATGAGGACTGATGCTTCTCCATAAAATAGCAAGGCAATAACAACAGTTATAAAAATCAACTTTTTCTAACAATTAACAAAAGGCTTTCAATGATTTGAGAAACATGTATTCAAGAAACACTGTTCAACCTCAGTAAAAATAGGGGCTTTGTGACTTTTCTAACTTGTCCTACTCCATTGCCCTCTCCTCAGCTCCTTAAGAGCCGTGTAAACAGCAGCCTTGTAGCCATTAGAAGAGACAGACATGATTTTGAACTTCTCAAAAATTACTATCTCAAGATCAATATCACTATAAAGCCACATGTACAAACATTATCTGAATATCTAACTTGAAGCTAGCTCTTCCAGAAAAACCCTACCCCAGAGCATTTGTTGAAAACAACCTATGGCAATTGCTTAACATCCCAGATGCATGAGGCCACAATACCAACTGAGCCAAATAAGAGCTTGGCCAAGAAGTTAAAAGGAAGATTTGGGGAATGAGATGTCCACAGTGAGCTTTGAAAAGTTTGGATATATTCCTGGGGATATAGAAGTAAAATCACACGTGTAGGGCTGATAGCATTTTCCATAAACATCTGAGTGTACTCCAGTTTCCATCTCTGGCTCATCTTTAGGCTCTGTACAAGCAAGAAGTGATGGCTAAGACAGAGCTGTAAAATACCTGGGTATTGACAGCATGCCCAAATACACACACACAGCTCCTCAGCAAAGGGTAGAGGACTTACTGTTTGGTTCAAAGCTTGTGAGGAAATCTCTGAACAATTGTTAGTTGACCACTAAGTAATAAGTAAAGATTTCAGTGATTTAACAATACAGGAGATACAGACTTCACAGTGGTAGTTAAGGAATGTCACTAAATGAACAGCAGTAACAACAAAATGGCAACAACAAATTCTGGGGAAGAAGTGGAATCCAATATCCAGAGTTGCCACAATTTATTATCTAAAAATGTCAAATTTGGTGTGAAAAATTAAGAGATATGCAGAGAACCTGGGATGTAAAGCCCATATTTTTAAAAAAGCAGTCAAAAGAAAAAATTCCTACGGGGACCCAGATATTAAACTGATTAAGCAAATATTTTAAATCAGCTATTATAAATGTGTTCTAAGAAACTGTCTAAATGTTAAAGTTGGTTTAATAATTGAAAATTAATCAATGTTATACACTATATTAATAAAGAACAAAAACACATGATTATCTCGAAACATAAAGAAAAGGCATCTAACAAATCTAATGCTCCTTTATGACTGAAACAATCAACAACCTGGGAATAAAAGAAAAAGAAAATTCCTTAACCTGATAAGTAGTGTGGACAAAACAATCTGCAGCTGACATCACACTTAATGGTGAAAGGCGATGCTTTTCCCCTGAGGTCAGGAACAACAATGTCCGCTTTTGCCTCATCTATTCAACATTGTGTGGACAATCCAACCAGAGCAAGTAGGCAATAAAAATAGCTCTGATGGGGGCAGGTGGAAGGGTAGAGGGATTGGAGTAAAAAAGAAAAAGAGGAAAGGAGACTCAAGGGCCCTGGACAACAGTGGGGTGATTGCAGCGAGTGCCGGTGGGGGGGGGGGGGGGTATTAGAGGTGGAAGAGGGCATAGAGGGGCTAAGTGGTGGTGGAAAAAGGAAATAAAGCAGTATTTATTTGCATATTTCATGTTATTGTAAACATAAAATTCTAAGGAATCTACAAAAACATTTCTAGAACTAGTAAATGAGTTCAGAAAGGGTGTGGGGTAAAAAGGTTAATATAAAAAAGTCAATTGTATCACTATAAATGTCAAAGAACACTCCAAAAATAAAATTAAGAAAATTCCCTTTTCAATGGAATCTAAAAGAAAATACTTAGGAGTAAAGTTAACAAAAGAAATATGAGACTGTATACTAAAAATTACAAAACATCATTGGAGGAAATTAAAGAATATCTAAATACATGGAAACATATCCCAGGTTCATGGATCAGAAGACTTAATATTGTTAAAATGGCAATATCCCCTAAATCAATTTATACATTCATCACAACCTAATTTATCAAAATCCCCACTAGCTTTTTGAAAGGTATCAACAAGATGGTCCTAAAATCCATAAAAGTACAAGGAACCTAGAATAGCCAGAACAATTTGAAAAGAAAAACCAATGTTGAAGGACTCACACTCCCAATTCAAAACTTAATAAAAAAGCTACAATGATGAAGATAGTGCAGAGTGGATATACGGATGCACACATGAATAAATGGAGTCAAATTAAGAATACAAAAATAAACCCTCGCCTTTACAGTTGACTGATTTTTATCAAGAGTACCAAAATAATGCAATGGGAACAGAAAAGTCTTTTCAATAAATGTTGCTGGGGGGACTAAATAACCATATGCCAAAGAATGAAGTTGTATAGCTATATCATAACACACACACACACACACACACACACACACACACACACAATGGATCATAGACCTAAATGTAAGAGCTGAAACTATAAAACCCTTAGAAGAAAATATAAGAGTAAATCTTTATGACCTTAGGTTAGGCAATCATTTCTTAGATATGATATCAAAAAGCAAAATCAACAAAACAAAAACTAGATAAATTAGACCTTATCAAAATTTAAAACATTTGTCTGCAAACCATACATCAACACAGTGAATAGACACCCCACAGAATGGGAGAAAATATTTGTAAATCATACATCTGATAAGGGACTTTATTCGGAAGATGTAAAGAATCCTCACAACCCAATAACAAAACAATGAATAAGCCAATTAAAAATCGCTTAAAATGTTAAATAATTTTTTTTCTTTATACAAGATATAAGAATGGCTAACAAGCACAGGAAAAAATCCTCAACCTCATTAGTCATTAAGGGAATACAAATTAAAACCACAGAGAGATACCACTTCACCCCCACCAGGCTGCTTATAATAAAAAAGACAGTGATGAGGGTTAGGGAAGATGTGGAGAAACTGGAGCGCTCATACTTAGCTGGTGGGAATGTCAAATGGTGCAGCCACTTTTGGAAACAGTTTGTCAGTTCCTCAAAATATTAAAAAGAATTATCATGTGATCCAGCAATTCTACTCTTAGGTATATAACTGTAGTAAACAGAATAATGGCCCCTCAAAAATGTCCACATCCTGCTCTTGCTGGGTGACTCAGTTGGTTGGACCATTATCCTGTACATCAAAAGGCTATGGGTTTGATTCCCTGTCAGGGCACATATCTGGGTTGTGGGTTCCTTTCCCAGTTGGGGCACATACAAAAGGCAGCCAATCGTTTCTCTCATATCAATGTTTCTCTCTCTCTCTCTCTCTCTCTCTCTCTCTCTCTCTCTCTCTTTCTCTCTCTTCCTCTCTCTAAACATATGTCCAGATGAGGAGTAAAAATAATAAAAATGTCCACATCTTAATCCCTGAAACCTATTTGGCACTGTGATTCAGTTAAGTGTCTTGAGACAGGAAGATTGTCCTGGATTATCTGTGCATGTCCAATGTAGTCACAGGGACCATACAAGAGGGAGACAGGACAGTCAGTCAAAGGCCATGTGACGTTGGAAGCACAGAGAGTTAGAGATGTGACATCAGAAGGGAGAGAGAAGGAAGGAGATACAAGATGATGCAAGCAGAAGTGGGAATGATGCTATTGCTAGCAGGAGCCAAGGAATGTGGGTGACTTTCTGGAAGTTACAAAGGCTTCCCTGCAGCCTCCAGAAGAATTACAGACATACTGAAACAGGAATTTTAGGGGAATTATAGGCAGGCTTAGGTAATTTTTAGGATTGGGGTCCATGGAAAAACACAGGGCTACAGATGGGGAGAAGGTACATTTCCATAACACAAGGAAGCCAGGTGCAGTTACATTTCCCAAGATAAGGGAACTGGAAGTAGCCCCCCCCCCCAAAAAAAGAGGTCTATATTTACAAAATAAAGGAGGAAGAAAGCCCAGAGGGAATAGGAGGACAATGAGGGAGGAGGGCCTCAGGAGTTACTATAGTAACCAACTCAAAAGGGAATATTGACCAATCAGAGGGGATATCAGGACACAGGAGCAACAGCCTTTATAAACCATGGAAACAGGAAGTTGATGGGACCCTTTCCCCATCCCCATGTGGGAGTCCATTCTGTGGGACTCTTTCCCTCTCCCCACATGGGAGTCTGTACTTGTTCTTCAATAAAACTCCACCTTTGCTATACTACCCTCTGTCCGTGGATTCATTCTTTGACTCCGACAGACAAAGAATCCGGGTTCCAGTCCAAAAATTCCGTATCACTACCTACACCTTAATTTTAGCCCACAGAAACTGATTTTGAACTCCAGACCACTGGAACTGTAAGATAACAAATTTATTTTGTTTTAAGCCAATTATTTTGTTTTAAGACATTAAGTGTGTGGTACTTTGTTACAGCAGTGATAAGAAACTAATATAATACTCAAGAGAAATAAAAACATGTCCACACAAGAACTCATATATAAATATTCTCCAACATCATTCACAATAATGGTAAAAAAAAAAAGTAAAAAATAGCCAGCTGTTCATCAATTGATGAATGGATAAACAATTGTTCTGCTTCCAATGGAATTATATTTGCAATAAAAAAAAAATGAAGTACTGCCCTGGCCAGGTTACTCATTGGTTGGAGCATCATTTCATACACCAAAAGGTTGTGGATTCAATTCCCAGTCAGGCCACATATGGGAGGCAACCAATTGATGTTTCTCTCCCCCTTCCTCTCGCTCTAAAAATCAATGAAAATACATATCCTTAGATAAGGATTTTTAAAAAATGAGTGAAATACTGCTATATGCTACACTGTGAATAAACCTTGGAAATATTACGATAAGTGAAAAAACTCTGGTTTTTACTAGTACATGAAATATACAGAATGGGCAAAGCTATAGGAACAGAAAAAAATTAGTGGGGGATGGGGAGTGACTATTAATATGTATGGGATTTCATTTGGAGTTGATTAAATTGTTCTAAATTATGTTGTGGTGATGGTTACACAATTCTGAATATACTAAAAGCCACTGAATTGTATATTTTTTCATGTATGTGAATTATATATTAAAAATCTGTGAAAAATATAAATGTTTGCCTTATTCTACCTGACAGCAAAGTAATTCAAACATATAGCAAAAAATAAAGTTATTTTTATCTCTCATTGAGTTTTTATTCTAATCATTAGCTAACCCCACATTAAATATTAAATTAATTGACTGACTTATTCACTCAATAAATGAATGCCTACTTAGTGCCGTACTCTCCCTGACTGATGCTCTGGATCC
>NW_005871307.1:903389-912935 GCF_000147115.1 Myotis lucifugus
GACTTCTTTTTCCTTAGATCGTCAAATTTAAAAAAATGACAACAGCCAATACTACAATAGATTGTCTGGTGTGAATGAATCAAGATTATACCTTTTTTTGGTCAGATTGGCAAAAAAATATATCTTCAGTGTACTGCAGAATTTTAGTAATTAGCTTATGTGTGTCATGAGATAAAAAAGATTACAAATCACTGGAATAGACTAATAGATTTACCAGTTTTTAAAATCTTATTCATATAAGGGCAGTGGGTTGGCCATCTTTCTCCCAAGAAATTATATATCTTGAATATGCCAAATTTTATCACTTCCATCACTCTAATGTAAAAAAGATGACTCTACACTGTTTATACAGAATAGTTTAAACTTGCTCACTTTATAAGATTATTGGCCAGATCTAAATTGTTGCTACAGATTAGGTTTAACCTGCCTCATTACTCACACTGGAGTATCACAAACACAGTACAGCAGTATTAATCACATGCTTCAGAAGGAAACATACAACTGAATTAAAGCTATAAATGCAATATTTGAGCAGTTGAGAGAGCAATTATTGCCTTGTCTCTTAGGTCAAAGCAGTTTGTTGCATGGAACCAGCCAGGAAAGTATTTCATGAAGGTAGCAAGGAAGATCCAGAGATGGGAGAATGTTTGCTCACTGAAAGGAGCTCAGTATTGGAGATTACGAGCAAGAAGCAATGGCAGGGCTGACTCTTGCAGGACCTTAAGTGCCATCATAGCAGAGACTGGTAGTGGTTCTCCCACATTCATTTTCAAAATTTTTGTTATGAATACCCAATTCTTAATACTCACCTTTTTTTTTTTTTGCTGGACATTGTCTACTAGGATGTAGGGTTCTGCATCCTACCTTCTTTGCAGCTGCATGTGGTTGTGTGATAAACTTGTAGACAAAGCAAAGTAAACAGAATGGCCTCTTAAGAGAGAGGGAAAGTGTACTTTTCACTTCCTCCTTCTGGTTAGCTGGAAGGTGGATATGATGACACACATTAGGCAGCCACCTTGACCGTGAGAGAAAATCGCATGCTGCCAATGCCAGAACAAGGTAGAAAGAGTCCAGGTCTTAGATACCATTTGTACCAAATCAGCCCTAGTCTGCCAACCTCTTATTTTTCCCTAATTGTGGTAGAGAAGAAATTTTTAGCCTGTCAACCTACTGTTATCTTTTTTAGATTTTCTGCCTTTCATGGTCAAACGTAATCTTAGTTAGTATATGGTTAAAAATGTGTTAATCTCTCCTACTAGTACTGAGAAGATCATAAAGATGGTGGCTTAATTGCCTTATAATTTTAGAAAATGATTTTGACTCTCATATGAAGGG
The DNA here is from genome assembly GCF_000147115.1 of Myotis lucifugus. Lineage (NCBI taxonomy): Eukaryota > Metazoa > Chordata > Mammalia > Chiroptera > Vespertilionidae > Myotis > Myotis lucifugus. Next base: position 904,725 of record NW_005871307.1, read on the forward strand.
TTTAAGTGGAAAATATTAAATACTACAATAATTTAGATTAAAAATGAATTTTAGCTATATTTAGGCTAAAGAACCAACAGAATTTGTTTACTGATTATTGCAGGGAGTAAAGAAAAGGGAGGTGTTAAGGATGACTCCAGTCTTTTTAAGATGAGCAACGGGTGGGTTGAGGTGCTATTTCCTGAAACAGGAAATACTGGAGGAAGAACAGTGTTAAGGGAAAGATTAAGAATTTAATTTGGGGCTGAGAAGTCTGAAGTGGCTGAGGCGATAGCAGATTTGTAGCTGGAAATGAGAGAATGGGGATCAGAAGATAGGTTTAGGTTGGATTCACAAACTTGTGTTGTGAGATGCTGTTGATGAAAACTTAAATTTGAGGCGATTTTGGCTGTTGCTTTTATTTCTTTGATCTAGTGCTATGTTTTGTAAATTGAAGATTGTGATTCCTTAGTAGTTTATGAAATTAATATTATTCTACCTCATTGGCTTCATTTTTAAAAGGAAATGGAATTTTAAAATTGTGATGTACCAATAGCAGTAAGAATAATTTAAATAAGTTTTGCTCTTATTATATATATACTAGAGGCCCAGTGCATGAAATTTGTATATGGGGGGAGGGGAAGGGTTTCCCTCAGCCCACCCTCTCCAATCTGGGAGCCCTCGGATGATGTCCGACTGCCGGTTTAGGCCCAGATCAGTCGGACATCCCTCTCACAATCTGGGACTGCTGGTTCCTAACTGCTCACCTGACTGCCTGCCTGATTGCCCCTAACTGCTTCTGCTTGCCGGCCTGATCACCCCCTAACCGCTCCCCTGCCAGGTCTAGTCGCTCCCAACTACCCCCCCTGCAGGCCTGGTCACCCCCAATGCCCTCCCCTATAGGCCTGGTCCCCCCCAACTTCCCTCCCCTGCTGGCCATCTTGTGACAACGTGGGGGTGGCCATCTTGTGGTGACCATCTTGTGATGACGTGGGGATGGCCATCTTGTGATGACACGAAGGTGTAAGGGTCAATTTGAATATATATTACCTCTTTATTATGTAGGATATGTGTATACATACATATATATACACATATATATATACATATATACATATGTACATATATATGTATATATATACACATACATGCACAAACATGCATATATTAGCATAGATGGACACACACACACATCAGCTCCTTAGGAAGATATTTTTGGTCATGGATGTATTATATCCATTGCCTAGAATAGAATATGGTGAGTGCTCACTAAACGTTAATTGAATAAATCTGTGGACATGTATGTGTACATTCACTGGGTTGTGATGTTTTTGTATTTATCTTGACATAATTTCAGATTTAAAGACAATTTTCAGGAAAATTCAAAGAATTTTCAGATGCCCTTAATGCTTTACCCAGATCCCCCTAAAGTTAATATTTGTTGCATTATCTCCTATCTATCTATCTATCTATCTATCTATCTATCTATCTATCTATCTATCTAATATTTTTCTGACATTGCAGACATAGTGCCCATTTACCTCTAAATCAGTATTTATCTTATATAACCACAATGTAATTACCAAAACCAAGCAATTAACATTGAAATGGTACTATTATCTACTGTTATCTCATCCATAGACCATGTTGAGATTTTTCACAGTTGTCTCAATAATGTCTTTTGTAGCTAAAAGAGATCTGAGTTCATATGTTGTTGCATTCATCTGTCTCTTTAGTCTCTTTTAATCTGGAACATTTCCTGAATCTTTCTGTTTATAAAATACGTGTTTTTCTGTGGATTATGATAAAAACAATTTTTCTGCAATTACCACTCTGGTGAGTAGATTTGAAATACTACCTTGTCAGCTTTCAGAGGGGAAGTCACCAAAGGGATACTGTCTCTCTTGAAATAGTGGAGTGTGGCTGTTAGATCTGATCAGAACACATGAGAGCAATGGGAATTTCCTCTTTGCTCTGTTTGAATTCTGAGAGCATATTAGAGCCCACTGTTGGGGGATTAGGTTCCCTAGGCCTCGGTGTTGAGGGCCTGGAAAGACAGCACTTGCTAACCTGATTTATAGGGAGAAAAGAGAACAGAGATTCGAAATCCTCACAGAGTAAATTCTGTACCCTCTGACACAGCCCTGAGCTTTGGGGAGAAGCACCAAAACCTGAGATCTGAGATCTGTAAAGGAGAAGCAAGCTGGTCACACCCGGAACTGAGGGAGGGAATGCCCTCCTTGGACATCTACTCGGCTCCTGGTTAGCAGTGGTTTCTGCCCACCTGGGTAGGGTGTGTTGTTAACAGTTGTGGCAGCAAGAAGCCATAACAGTAATGAAGATGATAGAATTACAGAATCAGAATTTTCTGGTGTGAAATGAACTCACTGTACCATAGCCCCATTTCAGAATATTCTTGAGTTATCAAGAGAAGGGTGACTCCTCAAAGGGAAAATATTTGAATGTCGCTAATTTGGAAGTAAGGGATCTCAACTAAACAGCTCTTACTGCTCTTACTGAAGTTGCAAATTAGAAAGAAGAGTTTAAATTTTCACACTGAATTTTTTTAACAAGATTACAGATTATTTAATATATGTAGGATATGGAAGAAATTGCCAAGGTTGGGTTAAGCATTTTCTAAGGCTCTTTCTCTCTTGATTCTCCTCCCTGCTGTACAGGAGTAGGGGCGGGACTTTGTTATTTATTATCATCATGTGGAATCTCTTTCCATATGCATTACTTTAATACTATTACTTCACTTGATACCCAGTAATGATTCCCCATTACCTGCATGGTCAAGTTAAGCTCCCTCGACTTAACATTCGATACACCTTGCCTACTTTTCACTTTCCTTTGCATCCAAAACTGGCTTAATTTTCATCTCCCAACGAGTCTTTTAAATGCTTTGACTTTACACCTTTACTGAAATCATTCTGTTCACACAGAATTTCCAGATCCTCCTGTCTCACCTCAAGATCCTTCCATTCAAAACCATTCATACAACCTCTCCCAGGAAGTCTTCCATAGCACAAGTGACTGTTCTTCCTTTGAATTTTTACTGAACTTCTCATTCATATCAACCCCTATAGCTCTTTTATGTCTTTTATTTTAAATATTTGTGTAATTGCATTACTGATAGCTCTGAATTTGCATGCTTTTGAAAATGGGAATTATTATTTAGAAATATCTAGATCTTATAAGAACCCTGTTATAGTCCCTTGCAGAAAAAATGAGAGAAGATAACCAGCATTTATTAATGTTACTATTGTACCAAGAGCTTTAAAGATTTATTTCATTTACTACTTAAAACAGTCTTATGGAGATACATTAATTACTTTCATTTTACAGAGATGAAAAGTAAGACAAAGAACTAGCTAATTATTAATACCTAGTAAGTGCTCATATATGTCTGATTCTAACGTTTATGATTTTCCCTACCAAAATATACTATAGTAGTTGCTCAATAAATATTCGTGAATATATGTTAAATGACTGTGGTGGAGACAGTAGTACTCACCAAATATCCATGCACTTTTCGCATTTTCCAGCTCCGTTTGCAGTAAGGTTGGGGTCACATGACTGGGTTCTGGCCACCGGATCTTCCCTTGTTCTCTTCCTCTGAAAAGGGTAACTCTCATAGACTACATGCTTCAGATGGCTACAGTGTGGAGGCACACTCTCCCAAGAATCAGATGGTGATATGACATGAAGTAAACTTTTATTGGTTAAGTTACTGAGATTTTAAGATTTACATGTTGTTAATTATTCTGAATAATTAGGTAACTGAACAAATGAGCACAACTAATATGATGATATACTATTCCAAGAGAGTTTATTGCATTTATTTAGGTGTCCATTTACTTGTTTCTTGTAACATCCTTGCTGCTCTTAGAAGAGTAAGTCAAGGCCACTGTTGTTTTTAGAGCAGATGTCAATAAATCCCTAATCCTTGAGCACATGGATTGAGAACTATGACATTAAGACATGTTTATATGTATCTATGTTTTCATATATGTATTTTTATAATTCTCATCTTAAACAAGCATGACTTGAGCTCTACTCTATCCCTTAATGTTTATTTAGTGTGATTAGTCATTCTTTGACCCTGGATACAAGCTTAGGCAGGGCATAAGCTTTCTGGTTATTTTTTACATAAAATAAATTCCTACAGTAATTTTAAGTTACAGAAAAGAGTCTCAATTTAGTAATAATGTAATATTAATCTAGTAATCAGCACTCCAAGCTTAATTTAAATAAGATCTCTTCCTTTTCTCCAGCTCAAATCTGCCGCAGGTGGGAAGTCATCCTTGGGAAGGCCGGTGGTCTGGCTGCTTCTTCCAGTCCCTTAGATCTTGACCCTCCAGGGTTAGAGACCAGGAGGGGAGACAAGGAAAAGGAGAGCAAGAAGGCTCTCCCTTGATTGATATGGTAGTGAGCTGATGAGAATTCTCTCACCTTGACAAAAGAGAAAGCTGACTTTTTTCTTTTGGTGGTTGCTTTCATGGGTTCTTCAGACACAGCTTCATCTTTCCCTGGAGAAAAGCCTCCTTACTTCCTCTTATACCAACAGACACCTCTCTGTCCCTACTCATCATGTAAGGTCCTTCCTCAGCTTCTGGAGTCTGGCTCTTCACTGTTGGCCACTTTCTGCTGAGCTGACACCTTTAAATGGATTGGAGTTCACTCCACACTGCTTTTCTCCTCTCATGTGGCCTATATCTGGTCCATGGGAAACACTCATCCTTCCTTAGGCCCTGCCCCTCTGGAAGGATAGACCATTCTCAACCACAACAATCTCTCCTGCACTCAGAGCTTTTGGCCAACCAACCTCCCACCTTTTAGATCAATTTTTCATTGGACTCACATACTAGCCCAGCAAACACCCAAACTTCAGGGGTACCTTAAAGCTCTAAATGATCCCCATATGTGTGTAAGATAAAGGGGGAACACCCCTACTTTAGAAGGAGAACTTGCAATATTTCAACAATGTTTTCCAAAAATCTTCTCCCCAGATCTCCTTATTTAACCTCAAGAAAACCCACCGCTGGTGAGTAGAGGTGTATGAGTTGTATAACTGCTATCTGGCCTTCTCCTTCATACAGATTCTTCCGTCCCTTGGGAATCTCTTGTCTCAGTGTCTTAAATAACATTTCCATTTTAATATTCAGTTAAATATATAGATTGTTGCTGAGGTCAGATCTAGGAAGTGGAGTTTGGGATAGGGTACTTTTATACTATTTGATTTTTTAACAAACTTAATGTTTTCTGCAATAATAATTATTTAATAAAAATTACCCTTAGGAGGAAAAGTGTAATTGTTACATGTTCCAGCTTATAATTCCTGTCAGGAATGTTTGCTTTCATTAATTTATTACCAAAATCATTAAACTTAAGAATTCATAAGTCTGACTTTTCTACAAGGAACTTTGAAGAAATAAGAGGTAAGGAGAAGATACAACGAGCAGCAGTTCCCATGAAATCATGATTCATTGCGATTTTTCCTGCCACCAGGATGAGAAAGCAACAGCTCACCATGGACTTGGGATTACTGTCATAGTCAGAGAGCCCGTGTCAAGTATGCAGCAACTTCAATAAAAACTATCAAGTTTTCCATCTGAGGGAGATTTCTCATGTCACTATTATTTGCAATAAAATCTCTGGATCAAAGATGTTAAACTCAACACATCCTTACAATATAACAGTCATCCTTGCAACATAATTCCTGAAGGATAAATAGTCATTCTAACTTACTCCTCCATCACCAGCACCTGTCCCTGCATTACTGGGCATACTGTCGGTATTCAACAAATATGCACTGCAGAGGAGCCTGGCACATCTCTGGCACATGCACCCATCCCCCATTGGCCTACAGATGAGGTACATCACAGAAACGTCTAGATACCTACTTTGTCTGCTCTGTGGGCCCATCAGCAGAGAGCTTGTCTCAGCCTGGGTTCACATGGACAATCCTACCAAGGACAAACAGTCATTACCACTTCCAATGTTCTAACTTTGAAAAATGGAGTGATTTCCTGTCCTCTTTTTACATAGTGGGAGAATAAATGAGTAGATGCAGACACATTTTTCATGGTATTTCAGAATAAGAAAAAAATGGCCCTCTCTAAATTAGGATTCTAAGAACTGATTCACTGAATATGGTGAGCCACAGTGACTCCACAGAGCAATTACAGGATCACAAGCCACCAGAAAACACCGCCTGAGCTACTTCCCTCAAATTATAAAAGCCCAGGTGCTATTTCAGTACACACACCCTGACTCTAGCTCGAACACCCATCCTGGGTTGGGTGATAATGTCTCCTAAAACCAAGGCTATAAGTGAGGATGTCTGCCTTCTGCTCCTTGTGGTTTCCAACCCACCCAAGCAAAGCTGACACTGGCAGACTGTGGTGGATGGGCTGGTTGTTAAAACTGAGCCAACTCCCAAACAGACCCAGCAATAACTCCCAGCTCTGGAGAGAAATGCCTGTCAGGTTTCCAGACGGAGCCAAGCTTCAGCAACCACCACAGAGCCTGGGAGGAGGAGGGCGGCTGCGAGAGCAGAGTCTGTCTCCGAGGACGGGGTTCGTCTGGGTCAGGACAGATGCCCGCATGTTCCAGAAGAAGACAAGTGCTTCAGGAGAAAGTGTGGGCAAAGGGAGTCTGTATATTAGGGATGTCTTCTTTAATTGTAAATGTAGAGCCACACACAGAGTAACTCTTTCATACTGCTGAGTCACCCCTGAGATAAAACAATGAAACAACTCTACAATGGTCTTGGAATAATCTGGACTTTAGGTGACTGGGTGCTGCTGTCTTAGGTCAAGATCGCAGAAGTAAACACCAAGTTGAAATGTAATAAGGTTCAGCAGGAACTGTATTTAGGACCACCAGTAGAGGCATGGGGAAGTGGAAAAGGTGGAAGGAAGATTTGGCTGAGTCCTGCAGGGGGCGCTGTAGAGACAATGCAACCACACCTCAGAGTGCAGGGGCAAGAGTATTATAGATACTGCTGCACTCATCAGTCAAGGTCAAGAGCTGCCCTGGGGGTTGAGGGAGGGGTGTAGCTCCCAGGCACTTCCAGCTTTCAGAGTGTGCAGAGGAAGCAAGATTGAAGCTGTCCTCACACTCTGAACACAGCAGTGGTCCTCAGACGCCCATGCTAGCTGAAGGGAGTGGAAGCATAGGGGGCCACTGTGCAAGAAGATGGCAAAGGAACTAAAGAGACGTGGGCGGAGCAGCCACTGCATCTGCTACAGAGGGGGCCGTTGCCTGCAAAGTCTGCCTAGTTGCTGCTCAGGAAGCACGTCTATTCTCAAAAATACAGGCCATTAGTGCTCATCTTTCTAACAAAGAGCACCTAAGCTCTTCGGCAAAGCCAGCTGTTCCTGCACGTTAAGAGAAACTTTCCCAGACAGGCCTTTCTTTCTTGTCCTTCCTCTGTATTCTTTTATTCCTCCAACTAGCATCCCTCTCTTACAAACTGTTCCCCTTTTCCCTTTCCTATTACCTTCACTTTCAATGTGTCACCTTCTCCTTCTGCTCAACACCATGTTTGTACACCGGGCTGCTGCTGAGTCTACATGAAGATAATGGCTCAGCCCGCCATCATTGCTCAGTGGTTGATCGCTGACCTATAAACCTGGAGGTCATGGTTCTATTCCCAGACAGGGCGCATGCCCAGGTTTCAGGCTTGATTCCCAGTAGGGGGTGTGCAGGAGGCAGCTGATCAATGATTCTCTCTCATCTTTGATGTTTCTATCTCTCCCTCTCCCTCTCTCTCTCTGAAATCAATGAAAATATATTTTTTTTAAAAAAAGCTTAAAAAGATAATGGTTCAGATACCAAAAACTAGGTGATGTAAAAAAGATAATAAAAATAATTCTGGAAAATTATTTTAGTTAAATAAAACTTATTCAAGGGGGAAAAATCTCTGGATAGCTGACCAATTAATATTTGATTCCAAAATGTCATTTAAAGTCCTTAAGGTTTAATAAGTTGATTGTTTCACTATCGTTAAAACATTCATTTTTAAAGTCATGCTGGTTAAGTGCTTTGTGGTCCCATCCTATTTCTAGACTCTTTGTTTTAGTGTTGGCTTTCTGTTCCACTTAGAGGTATTACCTGGTGGAAACCTTTGATGAGCCTGTCTTCTTAACCAAAGTAAAACCCATGAGTTTCAATCACTTTGAAACGCTAGTGGACACTAGCCAGAGCTCAGAGATGTTCCCCTAC
>NW_005871307.1:913110-916682 GCF_000147115.1 Myotis lucifugus
CCCTCATTTAAATCTAATAAAAATGCAGTGGGAAGAATGGGTAGGTTAGGAAGCCCTTATCATAGTAGCTACAGAGGAGGCATTAGCAGCTCCTTCAAATTAGAACCCAAAGAACTGATTTAGGGAACACTGTGAGGCTGAGGCATGGAGACATCAACCAGAAAATAGAAACTTTGTTGCCTCTCTAAAAATACCAAGCACCAGGAAATAGTTAATACTGTACTTTGTGTTTGTACTTTTAACAAATTATCTTTAGGAATCAGTGAGTAAAAGACTATAGTTATTTGCTTTTCTTTTGTTCATCATGCTCTAAACTATGAGGTTGGACATATCCAAAGATCTTTGTATTCTAATAATAAAAGTATAGTTAAAAGAGAAAGATAAGTTACAATTTACTCTTAAGAAATACAAAATAAATAAGACATAGATCTTGGCCTTGGGGTGCTTATACACTAAGGAAATCAAACATGTGCTCATGGCATATTTGAGAGTAATGAAAATCTACCAGTGAAAATAATATTGACAAGAATCCAGAGTGGGAAAACAGAACAAATTCACTCAAAGAGTTCGTATAAGAAGCAGGCCGCCTTGCCTAAGAATGAGACTCAGTCACAGGCTAAAACAGTGTTCCCAAAGTGCCAACCCTGATTTATTTAAGCTAAAAAGTAGGCCTAGAATCGTTCACATTCTCTACCTAAATCTACTACTTTCCTATGGTTATCTGAAAACCATTTTCAATCCTATGGTATCAGGAGCTGCTGAACTTAAAATGTTAGGAGTTTAAATGGCTGCTTATTCCAAGTTCATATATATACTTTTTAATATTCACTTTGATTTTCATTGATACAAATTTTATCTAATGAGAAGTAATGGAGCGATGAGTAAAGGAAACTACTAAGATACATGAACAAGCTTCAAGGGGAAACTTAGGTGCCAAGATCAGCAAGAAGAGGCATGTAGTTTCTCTTCTCTCACCATCCCAGGAAGAGCTGTGCTAGGATGGGTGATGCTGCTGGCACACTCCACATATCTAGGGAAGGGGCACTGCCCTACTGCCTTCTGATAAGGAGGGAGAACCCCAAACAGCCTTGGGTGTGAGAAATAATCAGACAAGACTTTGGCGCCAGGCCATCTGCCTGTAAGTGCCACTGGAAGTGAAGCTGTCTGAACACATCACCTGATGCACTGAGAGACCCTGTGAGATGCTGGGTTCAGGCTGCTGCCTGGGCAGGGAGGCAGCACAGGTCCAGGGAAGCTGAGTTTAGGCACAGGCTCTGCCCCTGGAGAGCAGGGAGCCCTTGATCCTTGTAAGCCTATTGTGAGGCAGTTGAGCTCCAGGCATTCGCTGGACAGACACCTTCCTTGCTTCTCACATTTATTTAACAACTAGAGGCCTGGTGCATGAATTTGTGGGAGATCAGGCCAAAACCAGCTCTCTGACATCCCCTGGGGAGGGAGGGTCCTGGATTGAGAGAGGGTGCAGGCCAGGCCAAGGGACCCCACTTGTGCACGATTGGGGCCAGGGAAGGATGCGGGAGGTTGGCCAGCCGGGAAGGGACTGCAGGAGGTCTCCAGGGTGTGTCCGGCCCATCTCACTCAGTCCCGATCTGTCAGACCCCAGCAGCAAGTTAACCTACCAGTCAGAGTGTCTGCCCCCTCATGGTCAGTGCATGTCATAGCAACTGGTCGACCAGTCGACTGTCTGCCCCTTGGTGGTCAGTGCACATCATAGCAAGCAGTTGAGTGGCCTTAGCATATTATTAGCATATTATGCTTTGATTGGTTGAACAGACAGTCAGATGACCTGACACTTAGCACATTAGGCTTTTATTATATAGGACAGTAACTAAGAGATACTTCACAGCTGCATAACTGAGGGCAGGAAAAGTGCTCTAGTCATTTTCTAACCTCCAACAGCCCGCACATTGCTGAGGGCACCATATGCATTTTAACAAACCTTTCCTGAATATTAAAAGACCCACACCAGGGCCACTTGGGTATTTTGCTTCCTCTGCCATGTCTGATGAGCTGTTATCACAACAGAGAGTCAGCTATCTTTAATGTAGCCAGGCATCATCGCACACCAGGGGTGGTGTTCACTGTTGGTCTTTGTATTAGACAATTCAGCAGCTGAACTAAATACCATTGGCTTTGTGTTACTACATATCTTTGCATTTTCCCTTGGGGGAAGCCTGCTGCTACTGCATTGGACATCATATGTATCTACATAAAAACCTAAGTGACAGTTACAATGGAATGACCAGAACGACCGGTCACTATGACGTGCACTGACCACCAGGGGTCAGACGTTCAACACAGGAGGAGGGGGAGGGGGGCACAGCAAAGCCTGGAGGCACACGCTATGGCCTAGGGATCCCAGGAACCGCAAGCCCAGAGCTTGCCTTCCAATAAAAAATAAATAAATTGGGGAAAAAAAAGCAGCCGGACGAGGCCACCCTGGGAAGAGCAGCTCCAGGAGGGAAAGGCCTCCCCAGGCCCTGCCCGGCCGGCTGGAGCACATGGGCTCACGTGACTCACCAGTGAGGGATGCGGGAGTTTGGCCAGCCGGGGAGGGACTGCGGGAGGGCTCCAGAACATGCCCAGCCCGTCTCACTCAGTCCTGATTGGCCAGACCCCAGCAGCTAGTTGCTCCAAAGCCAGTAGCCCAGACAGCTGCTCCCTGTCCTGCTTCATGGTGGACACTGCTGCGCCAAGCCACTTCAGCTTTGGCTTCCTGCTTCCTGCTTCCTGCTTCCTGCCTGCCCCTTCCAATACTATATTAGTCTTTGGGGCGCTTGTTTCCCCCCCCCCCCCCCCCCCCCCCCCAGCCAATAGCGCCTCAGTATAGCCAGAGAGTGGCAGGGCACAGCCACCATGGCTGGCTGGGCATTGATTTGGCCATGTAACTGACGTCTATGACAAGTTAAACTGTTTACATATGTAGGAAAGCAAGGGCAGCCCCTCCTGCTCCCTGCATTCCCTTTTTAGGCTAAAGGAAGGCCTTTTACCCAATCAAAAAAATGGGCAATGGGGCCTAAATAGATACTTTTCAAAAAGAAGGACAGAAGAAAGGCCAAAAGACATATGAAAACATGTTCAAAGGCACTAATCATCGGAGAGATGCAAATCAAAACAACAATGAGGTACCATCTCACACCAGTCAGAATGGCTATCATCAACAAATCAACAAACAACAAGTGCTGGGGAGGATTCGGAGAAAAAGGAACCCTCATGCACTGCTGGTGGGAATGCAGACTGGTGCAGCCACTGTGGAGAACAGTATGGAGTTTCCTCAAAAAACTAAAAACGGAACTCCCATTTGACCCAGTGATCCCACTTCTAGGAATATATCCCAAGAAACTAGAAACACCAATCAGAAAGGATATATGCACCCCTATGTTCATAGCAGCACGATTCACCATAGTTAAGATTTGGAAACAGCCTAAGTGCCCATCAACAGATGAGTGGATTAAAAAACTGTGGCTCTTCTACACAATGGAATACTACCCTGCTATAAAAAAGAAGGATCTCTGGCCATTTGCAACAGCGTGGATGAAACTGGAGAGCATTAT
>NW_005871307.1:917734-1014095 GCF_000147115.1 Myotis lucifugus
GGCCCCACCCGTGCATGAATTTTGTGCACCGGGCCTCTAGTATTAAAGAAATAATGATAATAAGAGCAGTAAACATTTACTGAACACTCACTGTATGTCAGGCACTGTGCTGAATACATCACCTACATTATCTTGCTTAATTTTTCCAAGAAACCAATAAATTGGTTATTATTATGTTATATTTTACTGAAAAAGATGATGTCAAATAAAGAAAAGGCTTGTTGTTGTTTTTGCTTACTCAAGCCCAGTAAAGAATCTTGGAGTACCAAAAGACACACTGGGGATTTAGGAGAAGAAAAAATGTGTTTCCTTATTTTTTTACTTCTCCTCCTCTTTGCTTGGGGGGACTGTAACAAATCTCACTGCACACCCAAGGGAGCTGTGGGTGATGACTATTTAACACACAAGCAGCTGTACACAGGTATAGCTCCTGGTGAATCACTTTCTTCAGACACCCAAGCAGCATCCTTATCGGTGTCTCGCCCATGGGTCATCGGGGCTTCCCCCCACCTTTGAACATCAGGCTATTTGTTTGCAGCCTCCTTAATATTAAGGCCCTTTTGCCCATGGAGCTTAGAGGGTGATAAATGGCATTTGATTCCATTTGTTTCCATTGATCGGAGCATCCTCGGCCTCACACTCCCTCTCATCTGGCTGTAATTACATAGTTGACACATATTTGCTTCTCACTCACTGTGGAGAGCATTACTCTTTTCAAATTTTCTAGCTCGCCTGTGTGCCCCCCAACTCTACCAGGCACGGACCTCAATTTGTCCTATAAATAAGAAAATGAATCATATTTCCTGTTCACGTCAGATTTTGCTTCCAGTGCTAATAACTTAGGGCATCTCAGTTAGCCTGGCACCAAGTGTAGGGCCGGATTATCGGGTTCCTGACAGCTCTGTTGCCATCTAGGTGCAGTAGGTGTGAGTAGCAAAACCACTTAGGAGTCATGAGTTTTGGCTTCAGGACTAATGCTACATTCCAGTGAAGAACTCTAGAAAAATACAAGTGTAGTCTTTTCATTGCCACAGCTAAATGCCCACCTCCCCACTGTCCCTGCAAAAGAATAAAGGGATTGCAGAATGAATGAATATCATGGTTGAAATAACTGTTGCCTGCCCTTCAGAACAGGGAGGAAATGCACAATATTAAAACTAGGAATGATTAGCAAAGGCATTGAAACACAACAGTTTAAAAACAACGTCAAGGACCCACAAAAACATGATGGTATTCAATTCAGAGGACTTGGAAGCAACACAAAGAGGAGAGTTAATTCTACTCGTGGTCCTTCACTCCAGAGCAGTTATCTCATTTTAAAGACCTCCCCAGGTCTTTAAAATTTTTGCAGTCAACTTATTTTCTTCTCCTAAGAGCTAATCCAGGAGGACTTAAGAAAAGTCATTCGATAAGTTCTTCCTTTAAGTCTGACCTGAACATCATGTGTTGTGGGTCCTGTTTCCTTTCCTCTTATTTTCCTCAGAGGAGATGGCTCCACTTTATCATCAGTCCTTTTCCAGAACACAAATCATAACACTGGCCTCTCTTAGTCCTTTCTTCTTATATTTTAGTTGTTCCAATCCTTGGTTCTTTCCTTATGAGCCTTTTCCTCAAGTTTTGTTTGCACCTTCACTTCCTGGGTTCTGTACAATTTCTATGATGCTGTCATGCAATGATCAGAGGACCACAGAACATTCTGGTAGGCTTTGGCTAATTTGGAAGTAATTAGCCAAAGTTTCTAAATTCTTCACTCCTTGGTTTTCTAAAAGTTGTGACTTTTAGATAAAGTTGATTCACACTCAGCTGTTCAGTAGTCCCCCCTTACCCGTGGTTTTGTATTTTACAGTTTCAGTTACCCATGGTCCATCACAGTCCTATAATATTAAACGAAAAATTTCAGAAATAAACAATCCATACTTTTTAAATTGCGCACCGTTCTGAGTAGTGTGATGAAATCTCAAGCCTCCCACTCCATCCCTCCTTGTTTGGGAATCATCTCTTTGTCCAGTGTCTCCAAGCTGTGCAAGCTGCCTTCCAATCATTCACGCAGTAGCTGGCATATCAGATCAACTATCATAGTAACGTGGTGCTTGTGTTCAAGTGACCCTTATTTGACGTAATAATGACCCCAAAGTGCAAGAGTAGTGATGCTGGCAATTCAGACAAGCCAAAGAGGAGATGTAAACTGCTTCCTTTAAGTGAAAAGATGTGTATGTATAGGAAAAAACAGTATATATGGGGTTCAGTAATATCCACAGTTTCAGACATCCAGTCAGGGTCTTGGACTCCGTCCCTTGTGGATAAGGCAGCATGATAATTCTATTGGCTTCACATAAGAAGTGTGAATAGCCCAGCTGGCGTGGCTCAGTGGTTGAGCACTGACCTATGAACCAGAAGGTCATGGTTCGATTCCTGGTCAGGGCACTTGCCCAGGTTGTGGGCTCCATCCCCAATGTGGGACTTGCAGAAGGCAACGGATCAATGATTCTCTCTCATCATTGATGTTTCTCTCTCTCTCTCTCTCTCTCTCTCTCTCTCTCTCTCTCTCTCTCTCTCTCCTTTCCTCTATGAAATCAATAAAAATTATTTTTAAAAAAAGAAGTGTGAGTGTCTTTACAAAACAAATATGGGGTGTGGCTTTACCTTTAGTCTTGGCTGCCAGATGCCAATTGCCCTCTCAAAACTCAAAACTGACTTTCAGAAAGACTGAAAAGTCATTCACAAGCTCATAACACTAACATGTAGCCTCTCCTTGAGTGAGTCCTGTTTTAACAAGGTCCAAAAAGCCTTTAACTAAATCAATGTGCTCCTACAATGGAATGCTTGGGGGACACAAAGGGACAGACCTTTCCTCTATGAACATGCCAACTTTATCTCCACGTTATCTCACTTTTACCCAGGTGTCCACTTGGTTCTAATCCCCTTAAATGAACCAGGCCTATGACCACAAGACTCCACTGCACCTTGTAGGAAACCACTCTGAGAGTCAATCTTCTCTCTGATGTATCTCTGTTCTTCCCAGCTTTCCTAGTCTCAGGACTTCATATGGGGATGGAGTGTTTCCAAAAATTTCCCCAGTTCTTCACCTGTGTCACACCCTTTGCACTGTGACTTTGAAAATCCTCCCATCAAGAGATGGAGTTGACTCCCTCACCCCTTGAACCAGAGCTGGCCTTGTGACTTACTTTGCAGCAGAAGTGACAGTGGCCAGATCCAAGCTTAAGCCTCAAGAAGTCTTGCACCCTTCTGCTCACTCCTGGAACCCCACGTCTACTGTGAGGACAAGCTTCTGGCAGACAGAGACAACATGGAGCAAAACTGAGTTATCCCAGCTGATACCATCCCAGAGTAGCTAACCCTTATCCAACTTGCCTACTAAATACAAATGCATAAATGAGTCCAGCCAATATAAGCCAAACCTGGTCCCAATTAGAGGAACTGCCCAGATGACCCACAGATCCATGAGAAATAAAAAATGGTTGCTGTTATGTTTTGGGTGGTTTGTTATGTAACAGTACTAACTGATACACACCTCATGTCTTGGTTCCTGTGCTCTGCTTTTGTTATTGTATCATTTGATGGATGATCCAATGAGAAACTTGCTCTCCCATATTTGATCCCTGGTACTGCTGTAGAATATGACACCTCTTCTCTGACTAATGGTTTCTTGTTCTATAATTTTGTATTAAATGTGCACCATTGTGGATTCACCTCTCTCCATCCTCTGGCCCGCAGGAGAGAGGACTCAGACACCAAGACCAGATGATTTCTTTCTGTCCTCCCTTCACAGCCCCTCAAGTTGCTCTTCTTTCTACATTTCCTTCTCTAGGGAGCATCACCTCTAACTGCCCAGTCAGCCACCCAAACCAAGTCCTAAGAGTAACCCAACGGCCCTTCTCCCTCATCCCTTTGAGACCAAGTTCTTTGTTTCAGTCCTTCATATCACCTTTCATAACCACCCATCCCCTCCCCTCCAAGGATGGCTCCAGCTTCCAGCAGTCAGTACCTATATGGCAAGTTCTCAATAAATATTTGCTTAGGGGGTCTCAAAGATGGCTATTAATCAACTCACATCTCTCTCTATCTAAGTCAGGGGTCCTCAAACTTTTTAAACAGGGGGCCAGTTCACTGTCCCTCAGACCGTTGGAGAGCCGGACTATAGTTTTAAAAAAACAAACTATGAACAAATTCCTATGCACACTGCACATATCTTATTTTGAAGTAAAGAAACAAATACAATATTTGTATTTGCATGTGGCCCGTGGGCATAGTTTGAGGACACCTGATCTAAGTAATCAGATCACAAAGAAAATCTCATAAAATATGGTTGTTTTATACCTCACCCTGCATTCTCCCAAATAACTTCAGTAAAATCATCTTTTATTACCATTGGATAAATCTTTTAATAGTGGATCACATGATAAAAAGTCTAAAGGTATGCAGACTTTATTAATGTTTACTATTAATTGTAATGAGTTGAGTACATTTGGGTTTGGTATGAATCAAATACAAGGCAAGGGCATAAGAAAGAATGCCAATCTTCCTGTCGGTAATCCTATCACTCTAGTTTCATAAACTTTTCCTTTACCTTTAACAGCTCAAAATAATGCCATTAATGGCATTTGGCTTCCTATACATTAACTGCCCCTGCCCTGGCCACAATCTCAGACATGCATGCTGATGGCTGCAGAGTGAACACTTTGGAGAGAAGGGATGGTATTGTTTCAGGCAGGTGCATGAGCAGACTCCTAGATATAAAACACTGCTGCTTCCTGACCCTTCAGATCCTCTCAGATGGATCTGTAGCCAGCAAGGTGGCAGAAAGAGGTTGTCCTGGTGGTGTTCAAGGTTCAGAGCCAGAACACTGAAGTCCCGCCCACTCCTCCCTTCTCTGCATGAGGCTCACTGACCTCTATGATCAGGCCTTTGCCTTGGAAGGGGACCACAGGAGCTGTAGCCCATTGAGTATCCTAAACTGGCTTCATGGGATGTGCTTAAATCCTGATGTGCATGATTTTGTAACATGAATCATCTGAATAATCTTGTCACTCAGGAAGCAATGACTGGAGAGCAATGCCTAAGCCATCCAGTGACCAAAATGAAGATACAGCAATGGCGAGGTATGAGAGGAAGATCCAGGCCTCAGGCCCTTGAGGCCTTAAAGAGCTGCTGTCCTTCGTTTCCCTGGGCACAAGGGCAAGCACGCTCTCTCCCAAACCTGACTTTCACAGTGACACACAGATTATTCAGTACTCTTATTTTTTTCAACAATCTTCATCACAATTCTTCCCATTAAATATAATATTATTATTTTTCACCTTTATGAATAAAGATATTAAGACTAAGATAAGGTAATATGCTGTCCAATATTACATGGTAATAGTAATAATGGTTACTATTTATTGCCACTTTCTATCTTATATTCATTTTCTTTTAGCCTGATAAAAATCTTGCTCAGTAGGCTGCATTAACATTCTTTTACAGAGCAGGAAATAGACCCAGGAAGGCCAAGGTCAGGGGACTTGTTCAGGTCAAATAGCTAGAGAATGTCAGATCTCTGATATGCACTCAAGTCCAGCTGACTCAAAGTCTGTACTTGTGGGATTTTAGCTTACTTCCTTTGAGTCTCTTCAGCACAATCTCCTTTGTAGCCTTTGGAAACCTGAGAATTTGGGGAAGGATCTAGAGTCAGAGTTTTATTCCCTTGACCCATACACAGCCATTCTCTCCTCTTCCTGCACGAGGGGAGTTTGCAGCCAAACCTGTCCATAGTTGGCTGTTGCATTAGGTAAATCCTAACTTTATGACAGCAGTGTGACCTGCCAAAACATTCTCCACACGAGACTGACATCATCAAAACGCCAGGTCTGACTTTGTCCTTTGAACTGGACCTTTCCATCCTCACTACACTAGCACTGAAAACAGCTTGCTTTGGGGTTTTCACTGAATTTACCAAGATGCTTATAGACAGAATGATCTTACTGTTTCCACCCCACACCAATAGCCACCTATTTGGAAAATAAAAATTCTTGGTCTTTCCCCAGAAGATTCCGGTTCTCAGCTTATTACTGGTGGCAAAAATTTAAAACAACAGTAAGTATTTGTTGAGTATCTGCTAAGTATTAGTCATTGTGCTAAGCATTTTAATATTTATTTTATCTCACTCCCATAATAACCTGATAAGGTAACTGTTGTTCTTATTTCACACGTTAGTTGAGAAACAAAAGAATTTGCCTGTAACCATACAACTAGTAAATGGTGAACTTGAGATTCAAACCCAGGTTTTCTGATTACAAGTCCAACTTTTCATTTTTATCTGATAAGAAGCCATGTGATTTAATATGTATTGTTTAAGACTCTTAAAAATATGCCTGCTCTTTAACCCCGAATTCTACCAACAAGTATTTATTATTTAAAAAAACACAGAGGTAATCTTAAATATGTATGCATAAATTATAACACAAGTTATTTATAATTATACAGATAAGAAAAAAATGTAAATGTCTGATACCAAAACTATTTCACACCTGTTAAATCTGGATTGCTTAATATTATGCTATCATGTTTTGAAGATGACATTTAATGGTATGAGAAAACACGAAAACTACAATAAACAGAAAAACGCCCAACATAATACTGCCTGGGCTTCTGCTATGAGATGAGGTCTGTGCATGCTCATTTCCCACCAGCATCTTTGTCTAGGAGAACGGAGCTTCTGGTGATATCAGAACATTCTTGGATGAAAAATATGTCCGCCGGGTTCAGGTGAGGTCAGGCATCGCTTGTATCTCAAGCTCAGAGAGATGAGTTAATTATTGAAGGAAGCAACATTGAATTGTCTCAAATTCAGCTCTTTGATTCAGCAAACCACAAGAGGTAAATACAAGGATAAGAGAAAAACTATGGATGGCTTCTATGAAACAGTAACAGTTCCGCAGGCTGATGAATGTGATCTAGCTGTCCAGCTACAGGAAGAGTAAGATGCTGATGATTCCTAAGACCCATTTGCCATTTTTAAAGATGCAATAAAAGCCCTATATTAACTTGGAGGAAAAAGCAACTGTGTATATGTCTCAATTTTGTACAAAATAAATGTCTACATATACATTAAAAATTGTAATTGATTAATACGTGCTAATTCATAGTCATCTCTTTGTGAAACAATTATGGCTAATATATTTTTTCTTAAATGTTTCTATGGTTTTCTAATTCTCATCAATGAGCTTCCAATATTATTAAACAATAGAAACAAAAATATGCTATTAAAAAAAGAATTATTAATCATTCCAAATAAGCCAAAGTCAAGGTTGCTCATGTCCAAAATGCTGCTGGGCACACCCTTCTCTCTGTTACTCCCCAATCAGGGACATGGGAAGAGAGCCTTAGAGAGCATGAGGAACTAGCTGTGTGATCTCAGATAAGGCACATTACCTCTCTGGATCTCAGCAGGCTTCTCTGCAAAATGAGCAGCCTGTGTCAGTGCACTCTGCCCAGGCCTGAGCCCACAGCCTCCCTCAGTGGCCTCGAGACAGAACTGCCTTTCATCGTGCAATTAGATCTGGTCTTCCCCCATGACTGGAGAGAAAAATATTTATGAATTACTCTCTAGTTTAGAAATGGATCTCTGTCTGGGAACAAAGAATTACAAACCCCACTGGCAAATTAGAGTCCATTATCAGACAATGTAGCAGCAAGCCCAGCCTGGTGATAATTGTATCTGTGAGGGCCACTTTAGGCCATTTGCTATGTGAATCAATCATCATTACTGTCTAGCAGCAGAGTGGACGTGGAAATAAGCCCATATTATCAATGGCCAATTAGAGCACAAACCCATAAAGAAGCTCATGTGGGTGAGGGGTGGGAGCAGGAACACAACAAGTGGTATGCGTCTCTGTCAGCTCACTGAAGTCACAGGTCACCCAGTAATAGGACCCTGAGACTCTGCCTGAAATTCTGTTTAAGGTCCCTAGTAAGGCTTAGTGACCATAAATAATACAGATTCTGCTTGGCTATAACATGCCAATTTCATGCAAATGACTGAGTATAATCCCTAATGAATGAGAGGACATTTGACCCTATGCATTAGGGTCCTAGGGCTGCCATATCAAATCTTAAGTGCCTTAAAACAACACAAATTTATTATTTTGAAGTCCTGGAGGATAGATGTCTGAAACTAAAGTGTCAGCAGGGCCACACCCTCTCTGAAGTGTCTAAAAAGAATCCTTCCTTGCTTCTTTCAGCACCAGGTGGTTACCTGTGTTCCTTCGGTTACAGAAGCATAATTCCAGCTTTTGCCTCAGTCTTCATATGGACGTCACCTCTGTGTCTCTGTGTTTCCTTTCTTCTCCTTAAAGGCACATCAGTAATTGGATTAAGGGACATCAGTAATTGGATTAGGGTCCACCCTAAGGTAGTATGGCCTCCTCTTAACTTGATTACTTGTGCAATGGCTATTTCTAAAAAGACCACATTCTGAGATTCCTGGTGGATATGAATTTTGGGGAAATAGTATTCAACCTACCATACTCTGATGTGGGGTCCTATTTGTTTTCAATTGGTTAATTTTCACCTCAATCTTACCTGTGATAGTAGATAGGTTGATATTAGCTAATACTAAAATAGTGCTTACCTTGTGCCAGACCTATTCTAATCTATCTACATATATCACCTCCTTATTTCTCACTATGAGCAAGTACTATTTATCTCCTTCTCCAAGCAGAGAATGGAGGCACAGGAGGTTAAGGCCTAGCCTCTAAAGTCACACAGTGTGAAAGCCAGAACTTGAATTAAACCCATCTGGTTCTGGAGCTTGTGAACTTAACCATCCTTTCAATCTCTTAAGAACTCAGAGAATTCTTCTGAAGATATACCCAGAGGTGAGTTGCAGGGGTCCTCAAACACGGCCCGCGGGCCACATGCAAATATAAATATTGTATTTGTTCCCGTTTTGTTTTTTTACTTCAAAATAAGATATGTGCAGTGTGCATAGGAATTTGTTCATAGTTTTTTTTAAAACTATAGTCCGGCCCTCCAACGGTCTGAGGGACAGTGAACTGGCCCCCTGTTTAAAAAGTTTGAGGACCCCTGGTTTACTGGGTCATCTGGTAGTTCTATTTTTAGCTTTTTGAGGCAACATCATACTATTCTCCATTAACAATACACCATTTTTACATTCCCACCAACAGTGTACAAGTGTTCCAATATCGCCTTATCCTCACCAGCACTTCTTGCCTTTTTTAAGTAACAGCCATTCTGATTGGTGTAAGATATCTCACTGTGGTTTTGATTTGTTTCCCTGATGGTAGTGATGCTGAGCATCTTTCCATATACTTCTTTGCCATTTGTATGTCTTCTTTAGAAAAAAGACATACAAATCTTTAGCCCATTTTTTAATCAGGTTATTAGTTTGTTTTTGTTGTTGTTATGATTTGTTTATTTGTTTGTTTTGTTTTGTTTTTGCTACTGAGGTATAGGAGTTCTTATGTTTTGTAAATTAACCCTTAATCTAACACATGGTTTGCAGCTGTTATCTCCCATTCATAGGTTGTCTTTTCACTCAGTTGATTGCTTCCTTTGCTGTGTAGAAACTTATTCTCTTGATATAGTTCTAATGTCTATTTTTTGGCCTTGTTATATTTTCTTTTGATCCCATACCATGAAATCATTGCTAAAACTAATGTCATAAAGCTTTTTCCTTGTCCTGGTAGTTTTACAGTTTTATGTCTTACATTTAAGTTTTGAAACCTTTTTTAAATCCATTTTTAATCCATTTGACTTTTGCATATGGTATAAAATAAGGGTCCAATTTAATTATTTTGCATGTGGATATCCAGTCTTTCAATATCATTTGTTGAAGAGACTGTCCTTTCCCCATATGTATAGTTGGGACCCTTGTTGGAAAATCAGTTGACATTATATGTATGCATAGCTTTATTTCTGGGCTCTTTATTCTAGTCCATTGTTCTATACATCTCCATAATTTTATGCCAGTATCATACTGTTTTTATTGTAATATAGTTTGAAATCAGAAAGTGTAATACCTTCAGCTTTATTCTTTTTTAAAATTTGTTTTTTATTGATTTTTAGAAAGAGATTGGAAGGGAGAGGAAGAGAGAGAGAGAAACATTGATGAGAGAGAAACATCAATTAGCTGCCTCATACACTGCCTTTTCTGGGGATCAAACCCACAACCGGGCATGTACCCTAACTGGGAATCAAACAGGAAACCTCTGGTTGCATGGGATGACCCTCAACCAATTGAGCCACTCCAGCCAGGGCTGGCTTTGTTCTTCTTTCTCAGGACTGTTTTGGCTATTTGGTGTTTTTTTGTTTCTATATAAATTTTAGAATATTTTTTTCTATTTCTGTAAAAAAATACTATTAATGCCATTAGGATTTTGCTAGGAATTGTACTGAATCTGTAAATTGCTTTGGATAGCATATACATTTTCACAATATCAATTTTTTCAATCAATGAACTTGAGATGTCTGTGTTTGTTTGTGTCTCTGTAATTTCTTGCATCAGTGTTTTGTAGTTTTCAGTGTACAAGTCTTCACCTCCTTGGTTAAGTTTATTTTTAAGTATCTTTTCTTTTTAATTCTATTGTAATTGGAATTTTTTTCTTTCTTTTTTTTTAAAATATATTTTATTGATTTTTTACAGAGAGGAAGGGAGAGAGATAGATAGTTAGAAACATCGATGGGAGAGAAACATCGATCAGCCGCCTCCTGCACATCTCCCACGGGGGAGGTGCCTGCAACCCAGGTACATGCCCTTGACCGGAATCGAACCTGGGACCCCTCAGTCCGCAGGCCGACACTCTATCCACTGAGCCAAACCGGTTTTGGCAGGAATTTTTTTCTTAATTTCCTTTTCTGATAGCTCCTTTTAGTGTATAGAAATACAACTGTTTTTATGTTGATTTTGTATCTTGCAACTTTACTGAATTCATTAATTCCAACAGATTTTTGGTGGAGTCTTTTAAGTTTTCTATTTATAAGATTATGTAATCTGCAAATAGAAATAATGTTACTTCTTTCCTTCCAATCTGGATGCCTTTCCCCCCTCCACCCCCCTAAATATTCTGACTAGGATTCCCAGTACTATGTTGAATAGAATTTATGAATGTGGTCATTCTTGTCTTTTTCCTAATCTTAGAGAAAAAGCTTTCAATTTTTTATTATTGAGCATAATGTTAGTTGTGATTTTGTATATGTGCCTTTTATTATATTGCAGTACATTCCTTCTATTCCTAGTTTGTTGAGCATTTTTATCATGAAAGAATATTGAATTTTGTCAAACACTTTTTCTGCATCTCTTACAGTGATCATAAAAAATCATGATCTTGAAGATGAAGGGGAAAATAAGACTTTGGGGGGACTAGCTATCTGAATCTGTGCCAGTAACCTGCCTGCTGACGTACACCCTTGCTTGCTGATAAACTCCATTCTTATCTGTGATGCCTGTCCTGCCTTGCAGAACCTGTTTCCCGGAATACTCCCATTTTGCAGAGAGCATAAATCATGAACCATATACAATCCCTGGAGGGGCTGGTGCCAGTGCTGGCAGGCCTCTGGGTGTGGTCTCACTTCCCCCATCCCAAGTCATGGGGAGCTACAGAGCTTGCAAAGGGTCCAGAAGCCTGATCCATATGTGGGGGACAAAGGAACTAAAGGGTATAAAGAGAAAGCTTCGTCCATATTCATCACTCAGGATTTGGAGACTGATTCCCCTGAGTCATGGCACTAGTGCAATCTGCAATAAAGGCAACTTTTCTAAATATTCTCTGAGTGCCTGGCTGATTAATTCTCCTGTGCTGCCTGGCAGCTTATCTGCAACAAAGAGATATTAACATCTCAGTATTCATCGTGGCACTATTCACAATAGCCAAGATATGGAAAAATCCTAAGTGTTCATGTATGGATGAATGAATAAATAAAATGTGGAATATACATACAATGGAATGTTATTCAGCTTTAAAAAAAAAAAAGCAATCCTACGATATGCAACAATATGGATGAACCTTGAAGACATTATGTTGAGTGAAATAAGCCAGGCACAGAAGGATAAATACTACATGAATCTTCTTATATGAGGTTTCTAAAATTGTCAAACTCAGAATCATACAGAAGAATGATGATTAACAGGGGCTGAGGGAGAGAAGATCATGAAAAGTTGCTAATCAAGAGGCTTAAAGGTTCAATTTCAGAAGATGAATAATTTCTAGAGAGCTGTTGTACAATATTGTGCCTGTAGTTAACAACACTGTACTGTTCACTTGAAATATGTTGACAGTAGATCTAATGTTAAGTGTTCTTACTACACTAAAATTAAATTTTTTCTCTAAAAAAGAATTTACATAGCTACACTAGACATTCTGATACATTGCTAGAAAAAAAGTGTAGATTGATGAAATCCTTTTATAAAGTAATTTGGCACTATGTGCTAATAGTCTCAAGATTATCCATACATGTTTGACCTGGTAATTACACTTTGGGGGGTTCTTAATTTTTAAAATCTGAATTACATAAAACCTCTATCTACAAGATGTTTATGACTTCATTGTTTATAATAACAAGGAAAATAGATAAATTTTTTAAAAAAGAGATTCTTAATAATGTTAAACCTGCAAAATGAAGCAGTATATCTCTATTAAAATAATGTGAATAGTTTCTAAAAACAAGAGGAAATGTTTATGTCATGATTTTAAATGAAAACTAAGATGTAGAGTGGTATATATAATATGTTCTTGACTAGATTTTTAAACAATAAAATGAAAAATTATATTAAAATTTTTATAGCAGCCCTTTTAGAAGAACTGAATAATTTTTTTCTTTCTCCATTTTGGATTTATAACTTCTATAATAAGCATGAATTGGTTTGCAATTGAACAAAAGATAACATGAACATATAAAATGCCAACTAGTATTAATAACAAGGCAAGAAGTATTCTTGTGGAAGGGCTGAGGTGGCAATGAGAAGGATGAGAAGTCCCGGTAGTGGCCTTTCAATCAAAGATCTCCTAAAATTCAAGACAGGACACTATATGCTCTCTCCTGGAAGCTCTCACACTTATTCAATTCTGAAACAGTGGATTTGTCTTGTTTTTAATCTACTGAATTCCAGGTTTGACATTGGTATATGCTACACAAACGTCTGTTGAATGAATGGATAGACATCTGAGCTAAATAAATACAAGGCATACATAAATGGAGAAGTCCATGTATAGGGAAATTAAATAAATGGTTTAAACAGAAAATAAATGTCTTTCTAAGGTAAAAGTCTGAAGCCCCTTCCTTCTTTGTTTCCTAGAATTTCTACTGGGAACCTGGAGATATAGTATCATTGACTCCACTTTGCAAGATGTGGTTAAGCTTTACCTTTTCAGCTATAGATGATAGACTCTCAAAAGATGAAAAATAATTAGGCTGAGGATCAAACCAACAGAAATTAGATTGACCTAAATCAATGCCCAAAGAAATAACTTTCCCTCCTGATAAAAGCTGAAATGAGAACCTAGTTTGTTTGTTAGTTTGTTTGTTTATTATTTATTTATTTATATTGTTGAGAGTATTATAGATGTCCCCTTTATTTGCTTTTTTCCTATTGGCCCCCTCCACCCCTCACCCACCACTTTCAGGCCTTCACCACTTTATTGTCTGTGTCCCTGGGCTCTGCATATATGCATATAAATTCCCCAGTTAATCTCTCCCCACCCACCCACCTCCACCTTCCCTCTGAGATTCCACAGTCTGTTCCCTGCTTCTATGTCTCTAGATCTATTTTGTTCATCAGTTTATTTCATTCATTAGATTTCACATATGAGTGAGATCATGTGATACTTCTCTTTCTCTGACTGGCTTATTTCACTTAGCATAATAACCTAGTTGATTTAAAGAATAAACTGTCCTTCAGCTCAAAGAATCAGGAAAGTTTGCATCTATACCCAAACCTTTGCAATTAAACACCCCCTAACTCCAATTCCCTTAAATAAAGTGACTCTGTTTATGTTTATAACCACACAACATCTGTTAGCAACCAGGATGGTTTCATGCTCTGAGTTAGGACACGGAGCTAAAAATCCGGGGCCCACTGAGCTAGTCAGATTGCCTTCTGAGTTCTCTGAAGTTCATTACTGAGTGTAAAACAAGTATTCTTTTTTAAAAAATATATATTTCTTTATTGGTTTCAGAGAGGAAGGGAGAAGGAGAGAGAGATAGAAACATCAATGATGAGAGAGAATCATTGATTGGCTGCCTCCTGCACGCCCCCCACCGGGGATTGAGCCCACAACCCAGGCATGTGCCCTTGGCCGGAATCGAACCTGGGACCCTTCAGTCCGCAGGCTGACGCTCTATCCACTGAGCCAAGCTGGCCAGGGCTAAAACAAGTATTCATATGTTTTTACTTCCAGGACTGGTTACTGAAAGGTGTTATATTCCTTAGTCATATGTTTATTCACACCCTCTTAATGGCCTAGAGCACAGAGGCCTGCGTGGTCCCCAAAGCAAGGACCGGTAAAGATGCAACTCTGCCCATGCCCTGATGGTGCAGTCAGCCACTGGTGACCAGAAGCACACTGGCAGGTCCCTAGGACGCCCTCCACTATGGCTGTTTCCCAAGCAAGTATGCTCAAGGTATTTTATCAGTGCTTTGGGGTGCCAGTGGAGAACAAACCTGGGCCAGCCTTCACGGACAAGAAGTGTGGATGTCCCACTGCAAGGCAAGGGCAATCCCGCCAGGCAAGATTGATTAGAGCCACACTTCACAGGCATGGCCATTTGACAAGCTTGCATTCATTCATTCAACAACATTTTTCGAGGTCCTTAATGTGCTAGACACTGAATCAGGGGTTAGAGACACTGAGCTCCCAGTCTACTGACATAAACCATCAATTACAATATGCACATCTTAGGGAGGTACCTAAACCAAATTGGAGAGAGATTGGGAAATAAAAAACACACATTTCAGAGAAGATGGCTAAACTGTGTCCTGAAATAATCCCATGCTCCCCTGGAGCAGAGACCTGGGAACCCCAGAGATAGAGAAGAAGAGTAAGTGCCTACATATGCACAGAGTGAGAGCAGCCATTTTTCCAGGATCGCTAAGGGTACAGCCACTTCACCCTTTGGGCCTCTAGAGCCACAGGACACACTAGCTGCAGACCAGGGTTTATGGTGCAGAATTTGATCATTGCTTCTGTGTCCACAGAGAGGTGGGACAAGTGCCCATACGCTAGCCCTCAGCAGCATTTGCAGAAACTGCATCTCATTACTAGAAAAACAATGCCATCAAGACTTGTAAGCTGCGGCACCTGGTGATTTGGGGAAAATGCTTTATTGCTGTGCTTTCATGCCTCGGGCTGTGCTTCCTGCTTGCTGGATAAAACGAGTTTGGATTCTTACTTGGCTGAGAGGACCCTGTGGCTTGACTGATCATTTAGGTTTTGGGGGGAGGAGTGAGAGCTTCAGATTTTAGAGCTGGCATCCGACGTCTGTTCAATTTTAAGAAAAGCACTTCATTCCCCTGGTTAACGAGCTGTGCCAGTTGCATACATTTTATAATGGGACTAAAACCAGCCAAAATTAGGAAGATTTGGGGATTCATTGAAGACAAAGACTAAACTAAATATTTTCAAATTATAAAGGTGGGTAAAAGCAAATAACCACATTGGGTTGGAGGGACTGATAAGTGTAGGAGTCTATGCAAAGTGGTGAAGAAATTAATTCTTCAGCCAAAGTCCTTTTAAGTATGCTATCTTATAAAACCAATGGTGACAGTGCACCTTGAAAATTCTAAAAAGAGTGCATTCTAAAAGGATATGTTCCATTTGAAACCACAGGGACAAGCTGCCCTGAGCGCTGGTAGATTGATGACAGGCCCGGGAAGGGACCCGAGGCCTCTGAAAGGGCTGCAGAGAACCAAGAGGCCACCTGAACATTTCATTTATTCATTTATTTTTCTTTCTTTGTCAAAGTAGCCTGGGAGTATCCCAGGCTTAATTTTAGAGTCCACTCTAAACTCCTGGACTCAGAGGCCCAAACCTAACTGAACCTCCGTTTTCCACTAGTTAAAATATTTCTCTTCAATTTTTCTTTTTTAAAAGTCTTCTTGAACAATGATTCTCTTACAAAATATGGTATTTAGAAAGTAACAACTTTAAGATCTTGGTCCCAGTGAAGCAGAAACCCAAAGATTATATTTCTCCTCAGCCATAAAAAGATAAAGAAATCTTACCATTTATGACAACATGAATGAACCTAGAGGGTATTATGTTAAGTGAAATAAGTTAGACAGAGAAAGGCAAATGCCAAATGACTTCATTGATATGTGTAATCTGAAAAACAAAATAAACTAGCAAACAAAACAGAAACAAACTCATAGATACAGAGAACAAACTAATGGCTGCCAGATGGGAAGGGGGTTGAGGGACTGGGTGAAAAACAGGAAGGGATGAGGAAGGACAAATTGGCAGTTATAAACACAGTCACAGGGATATGAAGCATAGCATAGGGAATATGGTCAGTGATACTGCAATGACTGTGCATGGTGTCAGATGGATACTGGACTTCCAGGGGGTCACTTCGTAAGTGATAGAAATGTCTAATCACTACACCTGAAACAATAGAATCTTGAATGTCAAGGATAATTTTAAAATAAATTTTAAAATGACTTAATATTTTTAAAAAGAAAGAACTGAAGGCAAAGATTCAGTGGGAAAGTCAAATCCATGTTTTATTAAACAGAATGTTCAAAATGGGATTCTTGAAATCCAGAATGCCTGTGTTGTCTGCCCCTCCCTAGCACACACCATGCAGAGAAGACAGATGGAGAAGTCTCCTGGGTTTCAGGGACCTCCATTTTAAGAGGATCTGGCAAGCCCTGAAGGCCAAGTCGGCCAACGCTGCCGACACCTCCTGAGGGAGAGGGAGAGCCCCAAGCAGCCCGCAGCTCTGGGCGCTGAGCTGGGCAATGTGCGATGGGGGCTGGGGCACTTCCTCGGACTCCGTCGCTACTGCCAGCTTCTGTGATGAAGAAGTGTGCTGTGGGGATCCCATCTGTGCACAGGAGCAAACAAAATAGATTTTATCTTTAAAACACTCCTTTCTGTATTTTTTAAATGTCAAAGGAAGAAAACATCAATTATCCAGGGAAATGAACTGGAAGGCGCAGCCTCGCAGCTTCTAGGAGCCACTCTGTCTGCAGCAGACGAGTCTGTTTTTTTCCTTCAGCAAAGCAATTACTGTCCTTCTCTCAGGGTCAGGTGCTCCTGTCACATCTGACACACCAGTTAGATCACCGGGAGGATGAGCAAAACACCGGACCCTTAGCACAGGGGCTCCCCGAGGCTGCTGGCTCCGGGGTCCAGGGGTGAGCACTCCACTTTGGCATTGGAAAATTAATCTTTCAAACGAAAATGCTTTGTCACAGTTCCACTCCTACGAATGACAGAGAAAGGGGGGAGAGAACACAGAGACCTGTTTCCTCATGCGCATGCTGAGGAAAGATAATCAACTAGAAAATGTATATCTGGGGTCTTTCTTTACAGGTGCCCTCTCGGGCAAGTGGCCGAGAAGAACAGCTTTGGGAATATGACAATGAGGATGTCAGGAACTGATTGTGTTGCACCGCTTTTGTTTGGTGTTTTTATGACACATCTCGTCTGTCTGGGCTGATGGTGACCTGCAGCCACGTTGGACACAGAATAATGGCATGAGATCAGGAAGCCACCTGACATGGCCATGGGGTAAGTAGAAGGCGTTCAGAGGAAATCACTTTAGGAAAGTACTCAATGACCACACAACCATCTTTCCAGTCTGAAGTATTTTCCTTGGGTGCCCAGAGTAGTGAACTCAAGGTCTCCCCATCGGGTCTCAGGGAAACTCTACCCACCTTGGTAGGCGACTCAGAACCTCAAAGAATAAGGTGAGTTGCCTCTTTGAGACCCTCCCACCAGAGTGCTGGCCACTGAACGTCTGGACCACCCCCTAGTTTGCTGTAATCATAAGAAGGAAAAGTACTTTCCAACTTCTGGGGCAGTGAAACGGTGCTGGGAGCAGTGTTGGTGGTGGTGGGGGGTGTCTCTGCCAAGAGAAGCGACAGTGGTCACAGCAAAATTGGAAGCAGCAGGGGAGAGTGGACACGGGAGGGGAGGTTACAGCTGGGGCAGGTCTGGCTGTAGGCTACTCAGTATAGTGTTGAAAAGAGGTTTGGCTCCAAGTCTTTACAGTTCTCACCCAGGTCTTGATGACAGCTTAAAGGAAATGGGAATCTAAACTGAAATACTGCATGTTTTTCATTTTTGTAAGTAATTTGCATTTATGGAATTCGAAACAAAGAATTACCCTTCTCTTCATTATCCTGGCACCAAAGACAGGGCTAACAAGTCAGTGAGGCAAGGACTTTGTGAGGAAACGTTTCGGTCTACTTGCTACTAAATTAGTCTTTGTTAAAATGACAAACTTCAGAAGACATTAAAAGAGTGGAAAGGTAAGTCCCCGCTGGGAGAAGATATGCCCAACAAAGGACTTGTCAAATAAAATATAATTGTAAACTTAAAAATCAGCAGCAGAAGAAGATAATCAGGTTTAAAAATATGGGCAAAAGATTTGAAATAGCACTTCATAAAACAAGATATTCAAATGACCAGTAAGCATTTCAAAAATTCTTCAACATTATTACTATGGATAGAAAAGCAAATGAAAACCATAATTGAGCCATAGCTCATTTGATTTTGATTATGCTGAAGGGTCCCAGATTTGATTCCGGTCAAGGGCACGTACCTTGGTTGCAGGCTGGATCCAGGGCCCTGGCAACCAATTGATGTGTCTCTCTCACATTGATTTTTCTCTCCACCCCCTCCCCCCGCCTCCATTCTCTCTAAAACTCAAAGGAAAATATCCTTGGATGAGAATTAACAACAACAACAACAAAAAACAGAATTAAATATCTAGCAAATATTTGCCTCATGTGTATACACACACACACACACACACGAATGACCAAGACTGAAAGCACCAAATTTTGTCAAGAATAAAGAACAACTGAGGCCTTCTACACTGCTGCTGAGAGTGGAAAATGGTACAATCACTTCAGAAAACTTGAACTATTGGAAATTTTATCTAATGACAAATATATGCAGAACTCTGACCAGCAACTTCACTGATAGGTATAAATCAAATAAAAGTCAGTGTTTATGTCCACCAAAAGACATGTACAAGACTGTTCAGAGCAATTTTTATTCATTATAGTCCCAAACTATAAATGATCCACGTGATGGTCAATGGTGGAAAGAACCAATTGTAGTATATTCGTGTAATGCAGTACTACAGAGTGGTGAAGAAAAAAACACTGCATAATGGAACAGAATGGATAATATGTTGAATGAATGAAGCCAGACAAAAGCAGTACATCACATGTGTGATTCAATTTACATAAAGGCAAGAAACAGTCAAAATTAATCTATGGTAACTTAGGTCAGAATAATGGTTACATTTTGGGGAGAATTACTGGTGGAGAGGGTACACCAAGGAGCTTTCTGAGATGCTGGAAATGTTCTATATCTTGATCTAGGTGGTGGGTATAATGTTTGCATATATGTGTGAAAATTCATTATATATGCATGTAAGTTGTGCCACCTGTGGTGGTACAGTTTAAACCAGAAGTTCTCAAGATTGAAGAGCATAATATCATGAAGTGCAAAACTTAAATATGCAGGTCCCTGTCCCTTCATCCAAAGCTTTTAGGTCACTAGGTATAGGAAGAAACTCAGTCTGTACTCCAGGTGCCACTACAAGAAACATGGGCTTAGACACAAAAAACTTCTGGCTTTGTAGAGATTATGGGCCACAGAATCCTAACTGAAGACAGACAGGCTGGCCTGACCTGCCCCCTCACCACAGGGGAGACCACCACAGATTTCGTTTGCACCCCCCAAGTACAGGATCTCCAGTGAGTCTTTTTATAAAGAACTTTTCATTTTATTTTTCAATCACAGTTTACATACAATAGTATTTTGTATTAGTTTTAGGTGTCCAGCATTGCAGTTAGGCAATTACATACTTTACAAAGTCTTTTAAAAGAGGAATTTTCAGAAAACACCTGGATTAAGTGATCCCCTGTGATTGAGTAGATTCCACCTTTCTTTGGAAACTAGGAGGCAAATAACATCTTTAATTTATCTGAGAAAATGGGTACAATTGTGGCTGAAAGTCTGCTTCTGAGGTATTATGCTACTGGGCATTAGGAAAATAAGGAAGCTGTTTGAGGTTCAATGAGAGATTTTTCTTTTTTAAAAAAAGCAACACTCAGAAAAATGTTTGCCAATTTCTCTCCAATGGAGTTCTTAGGATCATGACACAGAGTGACAAGAACTTGAAAACTCTAAATCAAGACTGGCACGCTGTCCCAAGTTTACATCAGTAAGTTGAGAATGAATTGCCAGATTCAACTTTTTCCATAAGGTAACTTATTTATCAGGAAAATTGTGCCCTTTGGGGAAAATATATTAGAAACATGGAGCTCTATCCATTTAAAAGTTAAATTTATCTCTTCTAAGCATAGACTGCATATAAGAAAGAAAGAAAGAAAGAAAGAAAGAAAGAAAGAAAGAAAGAAAGAAAGAAGATGATAGATAGATAGATAGATAGATAGATAGATAGATAGATAGATAGATAGATAGAATTACTAAAGCCTGCAGGCAGTAGGTTATGACTTTACCATAAGTACAACTCCCTAAACCATAAGTACAACTCCCTAAACAAGCTATTCAGACTCTAGGCCCTCTTATAATGTATCTGAGAAAAATAAATGAATGAATGAATGAATACATACATACATACATACATGCATAAATAGCAAACCACTTGCAAACACAAGGAATGCATGTCACATACAAGTATGACAACTATGTGGCCATCCAGGAAAATTTAGTTTAGCTCCTCTGACGGGAATATAGCAAATAGCTTTCTAGTTTTGCTTTGTCATCTATTCCTTCCTAATGCAGGCCAGGAAAATATTCTTGAAAAGCAGCTGTTAATGGATAGTGACAAGCGGTTTCCTGTGGTCTAGGAAAAAGCCATCAATTACTGCCTTTACGCTCTTTTAAATTCCAGAGGCAAAGGAAGTTCGGTCATGCTGTATTGTCTTTATGGTTATTGAATGAAGAGAAAGAATCTTGAGATAAAATAGGTGTGTGTTTTTTTCTTTTTTGAATGAAATTATAAATATTTTCTACAGAAATGCTACACAATTTCAGGAACTCTCTGAGCTTCAATGTGGCTCTTATACTACTTTGAAAATATAGTATGGTACAGATGATAGCACTAGGGTCAAATGTGAATTTTCCCAGTAAGTCAATAATGCTAGTCTCCTAGGAGACCCTGGCTAGGTGTTCTGACTTAAGCTCCCCAGGCCTTCATCCCTGCTCTGAGGACCTTCTGAACATGCTTTCCGGTCTCCAGACTCTGATTTCATGCAGATGAGACAGGACACAGGACCTACAACGAGCTCTTTGGGGAGAATGACCTAGAATTTTAGGAAGTGAAATTTAGAGGTAAGAGTTTATCTTCTATGGCCTTCCAAATTATTTTCTCTTCTCTCTTCCTCCTAGCACCACTCTATCCAACATCATCCTCCATGACCTCAGGCATAGCCTTTAATTTCTGTGCATACCTGCCTCTGGATCATTTGATAGCCCAAAGATATGTGACTGTTAGCAGCTTCACATATTGCCCCCCAGAGAGAATTTTCCTTTTGACAGGGGTAAACCAAAGGAGTCTTCTATCTTTAAAATTGATGAGAGGGGAGAGGGGCAGGCGGAGAAGGGGAAAATTTGAGAAAGAAAGTGAAAGGCTGAAGGGAAGCCAGGGAAGATGGAGGAACGTGAGCGAGCACCTACACACAGTGACAGCCAGCCCAGGTTCTGGAACAAGCGATGTGTCTTCATCAGGGATCTCCTCGGAGATAGCATCCTGTCCAAAGGATTTCATATTATCACAGCCTTCATTCTCCGCCCTGACAGCTCATGTTCTTCTTCTTCACAGCATTTGTCACTGCCCGGAATCACAGTAGTCCCCTTATCTGCAGGGATACATTCCAAGACTCCAAGTGGACGCCCGGAACCACAGGCAGTACCAAACCCCCCCGTATATAGTGTTTTTCCTACACATACATACCTATGATAAAGCTTAATTCATAAGCTAGGCACATTAAGAGATTAACGGTAACTAATAATAAGATAGGACAATTGTAACAATATACAGTTGACCCTTGATCCACCTGGGGATTAAGAGAACAAACCTCCACGCAGTCAAAAATCGGCATATAACTTTTGACTCTCCCAAAACTGAACTACAAATAGCCTACTGTTGACCAGAAACTTTACTGGTAATATAAACAGTTGATTAACACAGAATTTATATGTTATGTGCATTATATACTGTATTATTACAATAAAGTAAGCTGGAGGGGAGAAAGTGCTATTAAGAAAATGTGGGGATAAGGACACATATGTAATATCTTAATCAATAAAAAATATATTTAAAAAAAGAAAATCATAAGGAAAATACATTTAAGGTATTTATTTTTAAAAATCTGGGTATAAGTGGACCTGTACAGTTCAAACCCATATTGTTCAAGGGTCAACTATACTACAACAAAAGCATGTGAATGTGGTCTCTTCATCTCTAATAACCGAGAGGGCTACCTGGTGGGGAGTGTATACAATATGGAGAAACTGGACAAAGAGATGGTTTATGACCTGAGCCAGAAGCAACAGAGCAAGAAGGCAGGAGATTTCATCATGCTGCTCAGAACAGTGCTCAATTAAAAACTTATAAACTTATGTCTAGAATTTTTCATTTAACTGAAACTGGGGAAAGTGATACTGCATATAAGGGCCTTCCATTTATCATATATTTATGTATTACCTTATTCATTATCTGTCTCCCTCACAATCTGTGAGATAGGCCCTTTGTCTTATTTACTGCTGACTCCCAATAGCTGGAAGAGTAACTGGCACATAGTAGGTGCTCAATAAATACTAGTTCAGCTAATGAATGAATGATGGAGTAGGTGGATGGGTGAAGTGATGCATCTGCAAGCCACCACGCCTCTATGCTGGGACCCAAAGAAGCACTTACTCATGGCTCAGCCTTTGATCCAGGATCAACAATGGATCTGATTTGCCTGGGACTCAGGTAGTTCTTAGGACTTGAGACTTAAATTGCTAAAGCTGAGAATGGCCTGGACAAACCAGGACAAGCTGGTCATTCCACCTAGAAACTCCTAAAAGTCTTCTATAACTACAGAAAGTGAAGTCAAGGTATTTTATCCTTTCAAGGTCATCTCAGCTGGCTTCTCCCTTGACTGAAGGTCACTATCCCTCAAGGTGGTGTCCTCTACCCAACCATTCCTTGCAGCTTTCAGTAATCACTTCTACTCTTTGTGGGTGGGGCCTTGGGGTAGGAAGTAGCTCTAATGTTCCTAATCCTGAATATTCATATCATTCTTTGTGGTTCTTTTTCACTCTCCCACAGCACAGTAATCTATAATAATAAAAGCATAATATGCTAATTAGACAGGACAGCCGAACGACCTTCCGGATGTCATTCCGGACATCCTTCCCAATGAAGCCGTGGTGGCAGGGGCCGAGGCAGAGGTGGTTAGGGGTGATTAGGCAGGCAGACTGTGGGGAGCAGCTACAGTGTTTTGGACAGGTTCAAGCCTTGGACTGATGAGAGGGCACAGTCCTCTCATTGCCACGTGCAAGTCCCAGCTCGGAGGGCAGAGCCCTTCCAGCACAATTATAGCCAACAGCTATAGTTGTAAGCTTGAACCTATTGTCTGAACACGTGGCCCCACATGCCTGAGTGATGTAGGCTTGATAGAGTTAAAACCCACAAGAATGTTGTAAACATCTTGATCATGCCTTTACTTTGCCTCATGGCATCTGCTATAAAATAAAGACATGGCTTATGGGCATTGTCGCTGTCTGTCAGAGAAGCAACATCCCACCGAGACCCAGCTTTCATTCTCTTGTTTGTCTTTTCTAAGCGTTCAGCTTTCATTCTCTTTTCTAAGCGTTTCAGCTGCCCTCACTCAGGTTCACCCTTGGCCGTTAGGGGCGATCAGGCAGGCAGGCAGAGCAGTTAGGGGCGATCAAGCAGGCAGGCGAGCGGTTAGGGGCAAACAGGGAGGCAAGCGGTTAAGAGCCAGTGGTCCCAGATTGTGAGAGGGATGTCCAACTGCCAGTTTAGGCTCGATCCCACAGGGATCCCTGCGGGATAGGGTCTAAACCGACAGTCAGACATCCCCTGAGGTGTCCCAGATTGCAAGAGGGTGCAGGCCGGGCTGAGGGACCACCCACCCCTGTGCACAAATTTCATAAACCAGGCCTCTAGTCCTTTCATAAATAAACCCTCCTTGAATTATCTAAAGTTGAGGGAGCCACTGTTTCCTGTTGGGACTCTGACATGAGAGGGGAAAATATAGAAATAAGTATGAGAAATCATTAACATGCAAAGGTACTTGACCTTTGTATGCCTCAGTTCCCCATCCATAAATTATGGCCACTTCAGAATTGTTACAAGAAATGATTAAGAAAATGTACTTAAGGCTGCTTGTTAGCATATCAAAAGCACTCAGCAAAATCTAGCCACTATTATAGCTATTATCCTTCCTTACTCTTCTTCATAACAGGAACAACCAAGAGGAGGGATCAGGCTTGCAGTCCATCTGAGAGGCACCCAGAATTTAACCTCTCCAAGTGGCATGAGGTAATGGGCAGAAATACTCTAGAGTTAAAATTCAAACATACACTAACTAGGGCCCAGTGCACAATTCGTGCACCTTGAAAGGAACTGTGGGCTGTGAGGCTGCAGTGGGCACAGGAGTGGGTCTCAGCCCATCCTCCATGCCCCCACCTGGCCCCTCCCACCACAGGCCCCGGTCCCCTGTCTGCCGGCAGCCCCACTCCCACCGCTGCTGCTCCCACTCGCTGATGGCACCGGCCCCACTCGCATCCGCTTATGGTGTGGAGCCATTGGGGCCGGCGCCAGCAGGGGGGGGGGCAGCGCTGTCAGTGGGTGCGAGTGGCAGCTGCTGCCCCAATTGCCCCTCAGGAGCAGGGGGAGGTGGAGAAATTCTCAGGGGCGATTGTGGCCGGCAGCCACCACTCGCATCCACCCATAGCACTGAGTTATTGGGGCCAGTGCCAGGCGCCAACAGCAGGTATAAGCAGCGGCTCTGGCACTGGCAGCAGGTGCAAGTGGGGCTGGCGCCAGCAGCAGGTGAGAGCGCTGGGAGGAACTGTGGTGTGCAGGAGCAAAGAACTTTCAGTAACCACTAGAGGCTTGCCCTGATGACAGGACTGGCGCCCCCCCTTTGTCTGGTACCCCCACTCATCTGCTCCACCATCCCGCCACGGCCAAGGCCTGCCATGTTCTGTGCTCTGCTGCCTGCTGCCAATGCCCACCATGTTCTGCGCACACCCCCTGGTGGTCCACGCATGTCATATGGACCGGTTTTTCGGTTGTTCTGCTGTTCAGTCTATTTGCATATTAGCCTCTTATTATATAGGATAGTTTTTTTTTTAATATTGTCACTTTAAGGCTTTGAGTAAAGCACTAATGTTCTATATGTTTTGAGATTTGGGGTAAGTCCAATGTCTGTTTGTGGGGAGGGTAAGAGTATGGGAATGGTAGTTACTTTGTAGATTTTCAGGACCCCCCCCCCCTTCCTGAGGGATACACCCACCTCCAATCTAGATCAGGCTACTGAAATATACAAGAAATCAATATGCCACAAAATAGAAACAATTTTAAACTCAAGAAAAATGTTCTCCTTTTTCAGCTTAATGGTATGGTGACCTGTCTGCAGACCTTAGATGAAAATGGGCTGTTGAGAATGTCCCAGGGGGGTGCATAACCATGGAGGCTGAACGTTAAGGGCAGAAAGATTTCTTTTTTCATTAAAGAAAAAGGGTACATTTAGATTCACAGTACCAAATAAAGTACAAGCAAGAAGATGAAAGTTCCATGATGAAATAAGACAATTTAGGAAAGACAGGGATGGGTGGACAAAGAGAGCACTCAGCTTATTCCAAATTGAATGAAAACACACACACACACACACGGAAATGTTTTGCACAGAAATTTCTAAGAAAATTGGGAACAAAGAAGTAATATTTAGGGAAATAATGAACTTTAAGTGAACTTGGAACCTCAGAATGTGTCCTTATTTGGAAATAGGCTCTTTGTATCTATAATTTGTTAAGGTTCCTTTTTTTAGTTTTAATTTTTATTAAACATATTGGATTGACATTGGTTAATAAAATTATATAGGTTTCACGGCACAATTCTGTAGTACATCATCTGTATATTGCATCGTGTGTCTACCACCCAAAGCCAAATCTTCTTCAGTCACCATATATTTGACCCCCTTTACCTTTTACTACTTTCCCCAAAGCTCCTTGATACATGATTGAATAAAGAAAATGTGGTACATATAGACAATGGAATACTACTCAGTCATAAGAAAAGATGAAATATTGCTATTTGCGAAAACATAGATGGATCTTGAGAATATCATGCTAAGTGAAATAAGTTAGACAGAAAAAGTAAAAAACCATATGATTTAACTCATATGTGGGTTCTTAATATGAAACTGAAAGTTGGGGTTCTTCATATATAATCTTCCTGATTTAGGATGAGCCTGGAATTCACGTATTGACATCCTTGCAGGAGAAAGGAGAGGGATATTTGGACACAGAGAAACATAGAGACGCACATGAACATTCAGCCATATGATGATGTTGGGGAAGATTGGAGTGATGTTTTCCCCAAGACAAGAATGTCAGTAACTGCAAGGAGCTGGAGGAAACAAGGAAAGATTCTGCCCTAGAACCATCAGAGGGAGTATGGCCATGCCAACACATTGATCTTGGATTTCTAGCCTCCAGAATTGTGACAGAATAAATTTCTGTTATTTAACCACCCAGATTGTAGTAATCTATACCAATAAAAGAGTAATATGCTAATTAGACTGGAAGACCTTCCGGACGTCCTTCCGGACAAAGCCGGGGGCTTGGCCGGCCTGCAAACTGCCCCCAAACAGCCCTCAGCCCCTCACCCAGGCTGGCCATGCCCTCCAGCGGGGACCCTCACCCCGATGGGGGCATGGCCAACCTGCAAACGACCATCAGCCCCTCACCCAGGCTGGCCAAGCCCCCAGCGGGGGCCCCCACGCCATGGGGGTTTGGCCAGCCTGGGGGCCAAGCCCCCAGCAGAGACCCCCCCCGATGGGGGTGTGGCCAGGCTGAAAACTGCCCAGGCCCCTCGCCCAGGCCAACCCCAACCCACAAGGGGACCCCCACCCTGATCTGGGACCCCCTTCAGGGCAGACCAACTGGCCCCCACCTGTGCACCAGGCCTCTATCTATACTAATAAAAGGATAATATGCTAATTAGACCTGATGTCTTCCAGACAACCATCAGCACGTCCTTCCTGACAAAGCCTGGCCTGGGTGAAGCCACCTACCGGTGGTCCTGGGCACCAGCACCTGTGGCTGGCTGCAGCCTGGGAGATGGAGAAGCCACCTGCCCCATGGTCCCGGGCCATAGCCAGCCAGAGAAACCACCTGCCCCATGGTCCCACATGCCAGCGCCTGCGACCTGGGTGAAGCCACCTGCCCACCATCCCTTGTGGCTGCAGCCGGCCTGGGTGAAGCTGGCCCAGGTCCTGGGTGCCTGTGGCAGACCAGAGGGAGGGAAGCCAGGTCCTGGGTGCCTGCGGCCGGCTGGAGGAGGGAATCCTGGGTCCAGGGTGCAGGGCTGAGGCAGAGGGCGTTAGGGGCGATCAAGCCAGCAGGAGAGTAGTTAGAGGCGATCAGGCTGGCAGGCAGAAGTGGTAAGGGGCAATCAGGCAGGCAGGCAGGTGAGCGTTTAAGAGCCAGCAGTCCTGAATTGTGATAGGGATGTCCCAGATTGGAGAGGGTGCAGGCCGGGCTGAGGGACACCCTCCCATGCACGAATTTCATGCACCAGGCCAATAGTTTATTATACAAGCCCTAGGAAACTAACACATATCAAAGTTCTGTGCATAGTTTATACAGCAGGAGCTTAATAAATGATATGCCTAGCAAATCATCTAGATCAGCGGTTCTCAACCTGTGGGTCGCGACCCCTTTGGGGGTCGAATGACCCTTTCACAGGGGTTGCCTAAGACCATCGGAAAACACATATATAATTACATATTGTCTTTGTGATTAAATCACTATGCTTTAATTATGTTTAATTTGTAACAACGAAATTAGGGGTCACCACAACATGAGGAACTGTATTAAAGGGTCGAGGCATTAGGAAGTTTGAGAACCACTGATCTAGATGAAGCTGCTGCACTAAGAAGCCATAGAGGTACCCCTTAATAGCCGACATCCCATCTGCTATGCAGTGGCTGTTTCCACCTGCTACTGCCATTCTCCTGGAGGAGATCCCACCCACCATGTGGTTTCTGGTTTGCTCTGCTGGGTGTGAGATGTGCCTGAGGAGATGATGATAGTGACATGTTTGTTTGTTTTTTTGTCACCAACCACAGGGCGGGGTTGGGGATATTGGTAAAGTCACTATGGGCACAGAACCGGGCCCCATGCCTTGTATGCAGTGACTTGGACAGAAACAGATTCGCTTCTCAAATTGAGCAACTGGCAGCTGGACACCCAGCTGCCATGTGTTTCCGTCCTGATTGAAAGGCCGGAACGACGTGCCAGTGAACGAGCAACCTTGGGAATTAGTGCTATGTAGGACTTTGTTCAGCCCTTGGTCCTCAGGAACGGGGCCTAGGCGGGCACAGCAAGGCATGGAGGAATACAGTTAGAGTAAGGGAGGTCCAGAATGGATACAAAGTTATTTCAGAAGAAAGGGAAAAGTTGCATGCATCCACAACATTTCTGAAAAAAGAAATTAATTCAGAGGTCTGAACAAAGGCAAAGTAAAAGGGGAAACATTCTTATTGAGACTTAGTACTGAACACTTCGCTTTTAAGATTGATTTCAGATAAACAAAAAGGGGGTAAAAACACTAATATCACTGTCATGAACAATATGAAAGTAAATAGGCCCATAAACGGAGGTTAAAGAAAGAATCCAAACCACTTTCTCACCAAACAATCTTTAAGAAGGAAATGTTGCTTTTAACAATCCCAAAATATTTGATGAAAGGTTTTGAAAGAGTTGCTACAACTACTTTATTTAAAATGTAACCTCCAAATTGAATCTATTTAAAGTTTTTAAAACCCCGAATTTATAGAAAACATAACATAGTGAGTGATAAAGATTGATAAAGATTGCAATTGGTTGTATATCCAGCAAATGAACCCTCTCAAATCATATCCGCTGTGGCCATTTCATGGCTAATGCATGTGGCCGGGTCTTTGTCAGTCTTCAGGCTGACAATATGACTGTCAGAATGAACAGATCGCCCATATCCATTCATCAGACAAAGCTGAAGCTCTACCTCATAAATAAAATCCACTGTCATTTTCCCCAACTATAAAAGTGATACATGCTCACTCTCAAAAACTGAGAAACCAAGAAAATCACAAAGCAAAAAAAAGTCAACTATTTCACATTCTAGTCTAGAGGTACTTATTGCTACCACTGGGGGACAATGCCTTTCCATATTTTTCTAGTTCTTTCATCAATAAAATAAATAAAGAAATAAGATTTAAGTATAAATAATAAGTGGATAGAAATAAATAATATGAAGTATAAATAAAATAAATATAAAGTCCTACAATATGAGTGCATTTTATTTCATTACATGGTTCTATCATTTATTTAATCAGTTTCTGATTAATAGTTATGTCAACCTTTTCACATTTTTTTCTTTTCCTTTTTTTCAATCATTTCAAAATTTCCAGTGCTCTTATAAAATAATCTGCCCACATCTACAGCTTTGGCTAAGGGACATGATCAGACCATGTGTTTTTACCAATAAACTCATTTCCCAAGAGGCAGTTATACTGGTAATGGTAGACATGACTGAACCTTGGTCAATAAGATTCACTCTCATAGAAAATTGGAATCCGCACACTGAGAGATTGGATAAGTTACTCTCAAAAGCCAAGTTACTCTGGAGACTTGAGTTTGGAGGCCATGTTGAACTAGAAAGCAGAGGATCCAGTCTGTGTGGGAAGAAGTCTGAAGATACAGCCTGATAGGAAAGCTGCCAGGTGACTTTCCAGTTCTTATGGGACCCAGCAGACCCCCAACACTTTACTTCTCATCAGTGCTTACAGAGGGAGCTGTACATAGCTGCTAAAGGGCCTGAGCCACGGTGCAGAGCTCTTATCTACACCAGGTCGATGTGTGCACCCCAAAAGGTCCATGAGCTTGGTTTGAGGACCAGCTTGATTATATGTTCATCATCCCCCTCAAAGTTTTTGCCTTGAGCAAAATGAATCTTTATTGTTTTTAAGTGAATAGACATCATTGCTGAATTCAAATGGGACCGCACTGGCCCCCTCTTAACATTTACTGGTAGAGTTCATTGAAACACTATGAAAAATCAGCTGACAGTATCTCAAGGCTGTCCCTCAGCAATGCACTGATTTTTTGTCCACGTGATCTTTTCCAGGGCTTTTTGTCCTTCCCCCATAATGATTAGAGAAATTTCCATATCACATAAGTACTCTGTACATTTGCATAGCCTTCGGGAACATCATCCAGGGTCTCAGGAATCCTGGAACGTAGTGTGACACTTTGGCAAAAGGCCTTTGACAAAGTCCTTTGAAAGGGGGCATGGCTAATGACAAACCCACCACAACTGGAGGTTATTTTCATCTTGTGCTCAAGTTATTCCAGTTCTATCATAATTTCCGAGGTAACTCTCAGCATAAAAATCTCCCCTAGTTGTCTCCCATCTCTGCTCCTGCCTGACCCTCCAAACCCATTCTGGGCTGGATGCCATTTTGCATTCCCCCACGTGGCACACTGGGTATTCCCTTATGGTGGAATGTACATACTATAAGATGATGGCATTTTTGAAGCAGTTAACTGATTTTTCCCTTCTAATATTTGCTGTCTTTCTTCTCTGTGTCTCTACCCTCTTCCTCTCTGCCTACCCATATTCAAGTAGATAGTCTTTTCTGGATTCACTGCCTCAAGGAAAGGCAGAAGATAGAAATGGTCTATTGGCTTAGCTCTTGTATTTCCTAAAGACTCAACCAGTAAAGAGATGATACCAAAACATCTCAATAGAGAGAATGTTTTAGAGAGAGATGAAAGCTCTACAGTCTCTCAAGAAAAGGAGACCTCATGCCACTTCAAGGCAAGGCCTGAAAAAGATAACCAGTCCTCAGAGAGAGACAGAAAGTCACCTACAGCACTGACTTTCCTCTCTGGACAAATACCCACAGCAAAGATCTATTATTCTTCCAGGGCAATGAAGACGCCAGCATTGGTGGTGTGGTCTTCTCT
Organism: Myotis lucifugus; assembly: GCF_000147115.1. Lineage (NCBI taxonomy): Eukaryota > Metazoa > Chordata > Mammalia > Chiroptera > Vespertilionidae > Myotis > Myotis lucifugus. Next base: position 949,210 of record NW_005871307.1, read on the forward strand.
TCGTATATCTGGTGGAGAGCTAGTAAGAAAGAAAACTACATTAGCAACTGGGATTATATTTTCTGCTATCCTAATCTGAACACTTTTAGGCTCAGAATTAAGTTCATAGAAAGGAAATAAATAAAGTAAAAGGTACACTTTTAAAAACCAAACCTTACTCCTGCAGTATCAGTGTTTTGTTGACTTGTAATCAAGTAGATCTTTGATATAACCCTCAACAGCTTGAGTGGAGTGAGTTTACCTGTGTTCTCCTACAGACACTCTGGACCATGTTTTCTGTGTGCTGAGAACCTTATACCCCATGTACTAAGGACTAGGTTTCTCATATGAGTTGCTCATTTAATACCAGTGGTACTTAACCAATGTCTTTCAGTGAGACTAATAATGTAGGCTGTTTTTAACTGCTTATCACAAATGTTTAAGAGAGGGATTATACTACATGTTTTGTCTAAATTTTCAATTTGCTTGCTTCCTTTTAAGTCGTTCCTTCTCTTTCTTTTTTTAAATTGATTTGAAAGAGAGAGATGTGAGATGGACACATTGATGGGTTTGGTTGCCTTTTGCACACATCCCAACCAGGGCTCAAACCTGCAACCTGGGTATATGCCCTGAGCAGGAACAGAACCCACCACCTTTTTGGTGTAGAGGATGACACCACAACCAACTGAGCCACACTCAGATATATATATTAAAAATCAGACCTCAGGGCTCTTTCTTTTTTAAAAAACAAGATCCTATTATAATATTCAGAAATATCAAGCTAAAAAATAAGACTACAGACAAAAAATTAGTAGACTTTCAACAAAGATATTCCTTTTTAAAAACAACACCCTGGTGTAGGGAAGTGTCTGGTGTAAGACAGTTGATTAAAAATATGAGTGAGCTACCATTCTTGCCAGAGATTCTAAAATGACAGTATTGGAGTGTACCAAGAAATAAATCTGTAACAATGAAGAAATTGGGAAGGGAGGTCTTTCAGAGATTAAAAACTTCAACATGTTAATGGATGAAACAGAATAGAGAAACTCAAAGCTCAAATTTGAGTATGAAGGGAACTTCAGGGGAAGCAGCTGCCAGTCATCCTCCCAGAATGCCAGTGGATGTCTAGGCATAGGGTCAGTGGTTCTCCTTCCACATAGAGCAAAGGGAACCAGGTTTTCACCTCCGGAAGAGGGAGGAAAAATAACTGGAGTCTCTTCTCTAAAAGAGATAACTAAACTGGCTAGGGAGGGATTTGTGCCTTAGTGGGAGTGTGGGTCTAAGAGTAAAGCTGTCCTTGCTGTGGCATTTGGTGGGAGATGAAACAGAACATCTAACGAAAGGCTGGTTCCCATGCGTACATCCTAACACAAAATTGCCAGTTATTAGCCCTGTGCATTTGGATGGAGTGCCCTGTTTGCCTTCCCATTTAGGAGGGAAGCCTATCAAAAATCATATCAACCCAAATTTGGAAGAAACCAACACTAGGTAGTTTTCATTATGAAACTAATCCTTTATTTATAGAAATGAATGTACTAATAAGATCACCAGACATTTGAGGACAACTACTAGAAAGAAATGAAAAGGCCAAAACATACAAAGTCTCTAAGAGATGGAAGTAATTTAGTAACTAGAAGAAATTTTTTAAGTATTTAATGAATACCTTCAAAGATATTTGAGAAGATATTGTATTTATAAAGCAAGAATAGTATGATTGAAAAGGGGACAACTGGAAAACAGGAAAAAGTTCTTATAAATTAAAAGTATAATGCCTAAAACATGGAATTCAAAAGAAAGGCTGAGCTTGGCCAGCATAGCTCAGTGGTTGAGTGTCAACCTATGAACCAAGAGGTCATTGTTTGTTTGATTCCTGGTCAGGGCAATGCCCAAGTTACAGGCTCGATCCCCAGTAGGGGGTGTGTAGGAGGCAGCCAATCAATGATTATCTCTCATCATCTCTCTCTCTCTCTCTCTCTCTCTCTCTCTCTCTCTCTCTCTCCCTCTGAAATCAATAAAAATGTATTTTAAAAAAAGAAGGGCTGAAATATAAAGCCATTAAGTCTCCTAGGGTTCAAAACAAATGACACAGATATAGCAAATTTCAGGAGTAAAGTTAAGATTTATAGAAGATTAATGCAAGAGTTGTAGAAATCCACCAGTTGGCTAAGAGGATTTTCAGAGAAAGAGAACAGAAAATACAGATGGTATAATTCTTTTAAAGAAATAATCAGACATTTCCTCAAACAGAAGAAATGTGACGAGTCTATTGAGTACCAAGCAGGATGAATGAAAATAGCTACACAGCTAACACATCTCCTTGAAATTTTAGAACACCAAAGATAGAAGGGGAAAAGTCATAAAGTCTTCCAAGTAAAAATGCAAGGAACCACCCACCTTTCCATTAGTCACATTAGATTCAGAATACATAAAATAAATGTTTTCAAAATTCCAAGGGAAAATATATATTTTGAACCCATAATTCTATATCCAGTCAAACCAGCAATGCAATGTGAGAATAAAATAAAAACATTTTGAGACACACAAAGACCCAGTTTACTACCATATTTTCTGTCTTCGGAAGTTTTCAAGGTATATATTCCAGTAAAACCAAGTAGAAGACCAAAATGATAACATGAATCCAAGACTGGCCTCTAATCCAGGACGTCGCTGAAGAGAAGCCCCAGGGTGATAGCTGTGTATCAGATCTTGACAGGAGGTCCAGATTAGAACATTCTGGAGGGAACCTTAATGCAGGGGCCATGAGGGAAGAAAAGGAGTCTATAGAATATAAAGGCTGGATACATATGAAGTTATGGTGGAAACCTAAGATTTCTTTTAAGAAAGAAAAGAGAATTCCAAATAGAAGCACCTGGTAAAAACAAAGGAAAAAGGGCCATGTTAAAAAAGAAAGAAAGAAGAAAGAAAGAAAGAAAGAAAGAAAGAAAGAAAGGAAGGAAGGAAGGAAGGAAGGAAGGAAGGAAGGAAGGAAGGAAGAAAGAAAGAAAGAAAGAAAGAAAGAAAGAAAGAAAGAAAGAAAGAAAGAAAGGAAGGAAGAAAGAAAGAAAAGCAAAGAAAAAGTATGACTTGATATTGAGTGACTGATAAAGTATGAGGACAGAAAAATTCATGTAAGCTTGAAGCTAGGAACATTCTGCTTCAAGTGCACAAGGATCATGACATTAGACTTGCAGGGCAGGAAATGCAATCATTAGCTCCTTCATCTCTAAGTCAATATTTATATAATCTTAATAATGTCAATGTTGCTTATTAGTTTTCCAGTTTTAGAACCCACAGAGAGACAAAGCACAAAAGGTTAAATTAAGATCATAGAATAGAATAGAAAGGTTATCAACTTTGACAAAGTAAAAACACAGCTCCAGCTGAGAGATGAGAGGTGAAAGGGCAATGAGAGCTAGAGGAAAAAGTAAAGTGTTATGATCCTAGAAGTTCTGTGTCAAAAGAGAAAAATTATGAGCATAGAATGGTGGTTACCAAGAGAGATGGTGGAGATGTTGGTCAAAGGGTGCAAACGCCCATTTATAAGATGAATGAGTTCTGGGGATCTAATGTACAGCATGATGACTGTAGTTAACAATACTATGTTATATATTTAAAAGAAATAAGATCTCAAATACTCTAACCACACCAAAAAAATGGCATGATTACACTATGGTGGTAATCATTTTGCAATATATGTATATCAAGTCAGTAAGTTGTACACCTTAGACAATGTTATATGTCAATTATGTCTCAATAAAGCTGGGACAAAGAGATGGTTTGTGGAATAGTAAGTGGAAATTTATTATTATTTATTGTTATAAAGATAACCAAAATAATTAAAAATTAACCACCAATAATTGAAAGGAAGGGAGAAAAGGAGGTAGGGTGTGATACCAATAAGACAAATCCTCATGTTTAAGGCAGTGGTCAATTTCTTTATCAAAAGGACCATTTAATCCTGTATTACAAACAATAGAATGACTAGTTTAAACAGAAAAATCAGTTCCTATTGGGAACTGGGTAGCTCACAGAATTCCCTAGAGCTCATAGAGCTGGTTAAACAGTTTCACAATGTGGCGCCCAGCTATACTGCAGGGGTGGGCACAGGAGTCCTGGCACAAAACCATCTTATATAATAAATAGCTAATATGCTAATTAGACTGGACAGTGGAACAACCTTCCGGAATGACCAGTGGGTGGGGGCCGGGGCCGCTGGGCATTGGGCCACAAGGCAGCCGGGCTGCGAGGGCCGAGGCAGCCGGGGCTGTGAATGCCTACCCTTGCATGAATTTCGTGCATCAGGCCTCTAGTAGAGAAATAAAAGCAAATGTTAGCTCCTGAAAGGGCTCTGCAGTGAGTGGTTATATATGGGCTGCTCTCCGGAAATCCCCTCACCCCACCTCAGTGTCTGGCACAGACTCTGCAGCCCCTTCCAACAGCACTCAGGCAGGGATGGCAGAAGCTCTGTGGCTTTTGCCCCATAAGCTCCATGCACTGCTCTGCGCATACTGTACAGCAAAGCAAGTGGATCAGGCTCCTCTCCTTCAGGATGCCTGCCTGTGGGCTTTCTGAGACTTCTGGACCCATAAAGGGGAAAGGAGCTGAAACTGGGCTAGGCAAGTGGGGTGTAGGGGTGGACATAACCTTCGCATTTTCTGCACCCACATGTGGGGACCAAGCATTGACATCTGCAGGCCAACTAGGATATGTTGCCTGAACCTCATTTGTGTAGTGGACACGCCAGTATAGAGGTGATAATTGATGCCATGGGTACTGCAGGAAAGGCCAATAGAAGAAGAGAATCCAGGACAGAGACTGGGTACCACCAGCTTTAGAATAGGGGAGAGGAAGAGGAGAATACCCTGGAGACTGGGAAGACTAGTCTACGGAGGGAGAAGGAAACAATCAAAGCATGATTCTTGGAAGCCAAGGAAAGATAATGTTTCAAGAAAGTGGAGTTGGCCAATGTTCCTGAGAAGTTACCTAAGATAAAAACAGCAATCTAGTAACAGAGATGCCATTGGGGACTTGGTCAGAGTGATTTGAGTGGGAGGATAGGGGCAGGAACCACATATCAGGACATGGAAGGTAACAGGGAGATGAAAGAGAATAGATGGGAATGTGTGCAACGTCATATGTATTACATCCAACCATCATATCAACCCTGAGAGCCAGGTATATTTTTCTACACTTTAAAAAGTAAGAAACAGAGATAGGTGCCCGTGGTGGTCCAGCTGCTGGAGATAATAGAGCAGAGATTTAAACATAAGTCCATGTGTCAGAAGCATGAGTCCTTTCCACACACCACTGCCTTCCCAAGCATCCTTGTCACATTGTGTGTCCCTAACCCTGCCAACATGTCCCATGGCAAATATTGGAATGGGCTCCTCATACTCCTGATATAAAAACACACCAAGCAATAAGATAGAGCTATGCATATGCTTGTCTGTTAGAGAAATGAAGTCAGATGAACAATTGGAAAAAAAAAACAGTGGCAGCTTCCAGTTCATGAGCTCCAACTGCACATCCCAGAATTCTCTGGACTCAGACACCCTTTGCGGTGGTGCAGACACTGAACTGCCAAGAGCATGTTCCAGGCTGTGCCGCTTTGAAGAACCAGTTTGAACTGATTGTTCTTCAGCTTTTCACATAAATTACAGAACATGAGGTCCACAGCTTTGCCCAAAGTTGTCAACAGGTTTTAATTGTCTCTGCTTTTCCATACACACAGATGGCGTCATTAAGCTGTTCTGAGCAGACCTCTGCTGTCTCCCCCAAGGAAAATCAGACACAACAAATGGAAATCCATTCAGAAATAATAATAAAACAAATTTAAAAGGAACTGTTGCTATTTTTCAGAAGGTTAATGCTATATAAAGGATAGCAGTAGAAGTGGCAGTACTGAGGCAAGGTAAGAAAAACCACGTAAAAATGTAGATGCTTGAGGGGACGTACAGAAACTACTCAGTAAATAGAAGTGTTTAGAAAAGGCAGGAGATCCTTTTTATTAGTGACTTCCATCATGGGACCTCAATTTCAAGTTCCTTTTTGCAAGTTCCTTTATAGAAGCTACAAGTGGTCCAGCAATTTCACTTACAGGATTCTCTCCTCCAGAAATAATGGGGAACATGTGTATAGTTATGTAAGAAGGTTATATTATAGCATTGTTTATAGTAGAAAAAATTGGGGAGCAAACTAGTTAGTTAAGTGTAACTTATCTACATGAAAAAAATCATACATTACTAAAATCAATGATATGACCTATATTTTATGATATAAGATGACTGCGACTTTTTAAATAAGAAAAGTCCAATATCCCAAAATGATTCAATCTATTTACACAACGTCTACTTGTATGTTCCTCTATGCACAGGAGGAAGTCTGATAGTAAATTTGTCAAAATGTTAACAGTACTTAGGTCTTAGCTGTATGCTTTTGGATTATTTTCATTTTCTTAATTTTACCACTCTGTTGTCTGAATATCTTATTCTCTAAGAAAACATTATCTTTAAAATTGGAAATAACAATGATGTAATTTTTTTTCCTTTTTTTGGATGCAATTTTTGTTTCTAAAACGTAAAAATCAATCATGAAATGACCAAGCAGCTATGGGCTGCTGCCTGCCAGAGCTGCTGCTGACACAACCTTGAAGCCTCAATGTACAGTGCAGACCACCCTCCCCACAGCACTCAGGGCAGAGAAAAGAGGTGAGGAGACAGGCACGTTGCAGGTGACAGCACCCTCTGGTGAAGAGGAAAACGGCCATAAGCCAGCTCTGTGCATGGTGCGTGGCTTAAGAAGAAACACTCAATCAGTAGATATTGAATAAAGTATTTCATATACACACTACCAGGTACTCATTTGAAAACAGCAGCGCATGGAATCCATCAGCAAAGGAAAAAGGGACAAAGTTAAGCAAATTGGGGTTCCAGTCTCTGCTCTGGATTTGCACTGTGCGAACTTGTGCAATGTATTTAACTCTCTGATGCTCTGATTTCTCATTTGAAAAATGAAAGGTTATAAAACAGGTAAAGATGCTAAGACATGATAAAACAGGAAGAATGAGTGGCATAGTATATTTAATTTGCTATTTTATAGTAGATGCTCAAAATGTAGTTATTATTAGCAGAATATCCATAATATTGGCAAACACAGGAAGGGAAAGCCCTTGGCTAGGAGGCAGAGACGGGTGATGAGTAGCTGTGAGACTAGACAGTGCCCTGAGCCTGCGTCTGGATTGTGTCTATCTCAACTCTGCAACAAGGCTAACACGGGATGTTACATGAGGATGCACTGTGCATAAATGCAAGGATTGCTACAGAAATACCTATGGTTGTCCTTTAAAATAGGAGCCATCTCCAACAAACACGAATATCCTCATTTCTTTTGTAGTTGTTTCTCCTTGTCGACAGAGGAGACCATGGGTCCGTGAAAGCCATCTTGAAATCATTTCATCTTAGGAGAAGTTCTCACATAATGCTCACTAACCATGGTCATTCAAAGAAACACATTTAAAAAAATAAGCAATACATTCTCATGGCACAAAATTTAAAAGGTATCAAAGAGGATACCATCAAAAGTAAATCTCTCCCTCTGGTCTCCTCTAGGCTCCCAATTTACTTTCCTTGAGGCAACCAATGCAACCAATTTCTTGTGTATCTTTCAGAGACATGTTAATATGCCCACTATACATGTATATGCATGTGTACACACACAGGCACACAGATACATTTGCTTACCCAAACAGTAGCACGATAAACTCATTTTTCTGTACATTTTTGAACACTAACATTGTATTTCTCATATCAGCATATAAAAATCTGTCCAATCCTTTTTTAAAAAAAAAAATAAATATATTTTTATTGATTTAAGAGAGGAAAGAAGAGGGAGAGAGAGATAGAACTTCAATGATGAGAGAGAACCACTGATTGGCTGCCTGCAACCCAGGGGATTGAGCCTGCAACCCAGGCATGTGCCCTGACCTTGAATCAAACCTGGACCTCCTGGTTCATAGGTCAACACTCAACCCCTGAGCCATGCCAGTTGGGCTGTCCCATCCTTTTTAATGAGCACATAGTATTCCATAATATGGATATACCATAGCTATTCTCTATTGAAGAATTATAAATTGTTTCCAACACACAATGCTCTAGTAGACAGCCTGACATGTAAGACATTTCACAGGTGTGAGTATATCTGAGATAAATAAAAAAGGTAAAAGTGAACAAGCATTTTACATTTTGTAAGGCACTGTTAAATGTGCTCCATAGAGGTTGCACCAAATTACATTCCCACCAGCAATGGAGAGAGTCTGTTTCTCTATTTCTAACAATGCAGCATGTATTGTTAATGTAATAACTAACAAAAAATAATGTGTCATTATCATTTTAATTACTATTTCTCTTACTATGAATAAGGTTGAGCATCATTTTTTGTTTGCAAACCTTTTATATTTCCTTTACTGTGAATTGTCCTTTCATATCTTTTAGGCATTTTCTTGTAGGGTTGTTTGTTGTTGTATTGATTTGAATGTATCAGTCTTTTCTTTGATGTCTTTATTTATTCTTAGGAAGGATTTTCCTATTTAATTTTTTTTAAATCTTATGTCTTTTTCTAATTCCTTTAATTTCCATTTTTTTAAATATATTTTATTGATTTTTTACAGAGAGGAAGGGAGAGGAATAGAGAGTTAGAAACATTGATGAGAGAGAAACATCGATCAGCTGCCTCCTGCACACTCCCTACTGGGGATCTGCCCGCAACCAAGGTACATGCCCTTGACCGGAATTGAACCTGGGACCCTTCAGTCCTCAGGCCAACGCTCTATTCACTGAGCCAAACCGGTTAGGGCTAATTTCCATTTTTAACATCTAAATTTTAATCAATCTGTAGATTTCTGTGTATATAAGTAGTAATATGGAATCCATTGTTTTCCTAGATAATTATCTAGGTGATCCCAAACCATTACCTCCATCATCCCTATTTTCTCCTACTACATTTACATTTTACCTGGGTCATTTACTAATTTCCTGTATGTGTTTTAATGTTTCTGAACTTTCTATTGTTTTATCTCTTTCTAGCCATGCTCCAATAGCACATTGCTTTAATTTTTATAGCTTTAAACTATATTTTGATATATTATAGACATAGTTCTCTCTCTCTCACTCTCTCCAATATTCCTGGCCATTCTTATTAATTTTTTATATGATGTTTACAATTAATTTATCTGGTTAAAAGATTACTTCAATTGCAATACATCAACTTGAGAGAACTTTTTATGAAGTTTCATTTTTCTACCCATGAAAAGATCATGGTCTTTCCTAGTGGAGTTCTTTATTGAATGAAGGTAAACATAAATCAATTCCTATGTGCCAGGAATTCAAGAATCCTAAAACAAAGCTTTATTCAGAATCTGCAGGACCATTTATTTGATCGACATTGAATCTTGCTTTGACCTAGATGCTCCATTTCCATTTTTATAGGAAAAAAATACTCAATAACTTAAAGAATGCCTCTCTGAATGTTACATTTGTACACCAAGGTCAGAACCAAGACTAAATGAGTCCTCACACATGTAATGCATTCTATTTAATAATGCACTAATCTCTAAATGCTCTAAAATTAGTTTGATATGCTTGCCCAATTGAAGACACAGCTTAGTTCCATTTCCTCATCCCAAATACTGTAAGATGCACCACTCAACAAGAAAACATCTAAAATTACCTCATCTGGAACCACTTAAGAAAGTAAGTATTATTGATTAGCATTTGATAATTAACTTTGAAAGATATCAAGTTTCTTTGAAAACTCTGATGGTCTTAGAAATGTTCATTATTGAATATTCTCATTATAGAATTGTATCATCTGACAATTTGACAGTGTAATCTATAATCAATTGTCATCAACTTCCTAGATAAAGAAGGAGACCTCCATTCTGATGATTAACTAATTTTCTAAGGTCACACTAGGAGTCCATTGATGAGCTGAGATGAAAAGAAGGAAGGACTGCCGGATCACCAGAAGGAGCTAGCTCACTCAGTGCTCTTCCAGTAAAATGTTTTCCTGAAAGACTGCTGGCTCTGGGCTCATTTTTAAAAAGCTGCTTGTTCATTAGCTGACTGCTTCCTTCATGCACAGTTCCAGGGCGGACCTGAAACTAGCTAGTTTAAGCTCAATGATTTTTTTCCTACTCTCATTACTAATCTGCAGCCTGATAAAGCAGATCAAAGGGATGATCAAATAGTCCTTCATTAGATCTGAAGCCTGCTTCTGAACCCCATGAACTTGAACAAGTTATTGAAATAGATATTTCTGACAATGAGGCCCATGGACCAGATGCACCAGAACCTCCTGCGCCTTTGCCTAAAATGTGCATTCCTAGGTCTCATCCCAAACTGTGGGGCTGGTCAAGTCATCTTCATCAATAGCAAGCTTCCCAGTTTTTTGTGCATGCAAATTGCCCCAACCGGATTTGCCCATCTATAAAATGGCATGCAACCACCTCATTCACAGGGTAGAGTCCTCAGTAGTTTTAAGGTTTTCAGATAATTATATATGTAAAGCACCAGGCACATAGAAGTGCCTTAATAATACTAGTTGCCTTCCTATCCTTTTTTTCTCTCCTACCAAGTAATAAGGAAAAATTGACACAAATATAGCATGTGATTTTAAAGTTTTATTTCTTTCTTTGCCAGGAATGGATGAAAGCACTATTGTCTTCTCAGAACTAAATAAGTCTTAGGTATCAAAAACTCAAGCTCAAAATATTTCATGAAAAGCATTTAATTGATGTTATAGATCTAAACCTACCAGATGGCCACATAATTTTGAAATACTGATAGGCAGCAATCCTCTACAATATGTATGCTGCTTATCAATTTATTACCTCTTGGCTCTAAATTCATACTTCATTAACTGCTCTGGGAAAATGGATATGGGCCTTTAAATAGTTTTTCTCCACCAGATGGCAAGATGTTAAGCTGTATCAGTAGAGGGCCCTGGCTAGACATTACAGAAGGAAAGGGTTTTGCTTCCTGGTCTGGTGCACTTGCTTGCCATCTCCTGCAGTGTGCACAGTTTCCTCAGCACCCAGCTCCTGTAGTGTGGTGCATGGTTTCCCAGTTCTCCAGCACAAGATCCCTGCAGTGATCATAGCTTCTCCTGTGTCCCGCTCCTGCAGTACATAGAAGTCAGCAGTCTCCCAGCACTCCCTTCAGTGTGGGACACAAACTATCTACTTGGCCACAGTGGATTACAGGAACCAGATTTACCCCTCTATCTTAAAAACTAAAAAACTCAACAAAATATGAAACAATGGCTTTCAATAACTGGATAACAGGGCATCCCAGGACAGTGGTCTCTGAGAGAAGGGAGGTAAATAAGGTGACTGTCCAACTTAAGACTTGGAGTGTAAATGCAGGCCACAGTGCTGGGAGGGGACACGCAACAGAGCCCAGTGGTGTCCCTGAGTTGGGGAATAAAATTCAATATTTGGTGAGGCCAAGGCTGCTAAACTTCTCAGGACAGGATACAGAGAACAGAGAGCCAAACAGAGAGAGAACTTGGAAAATCTTCAGAGAATTCCTCTTAAGTGCTTGATGTGTGTACACATGTGAAGAAAATTACCAATGCCAGAGAGTGAAATGCTGAAAAGGAGCAGGTGAAAAGTCCCAGAGACAGAAATGGTTTGTTCTAGCACCATCTGTTGAAAAGACTATCTTAGTACATGGGTCGATGCTCAACCATTGAGCCATGCCAGCTGGGCAACAGCTTTTTTAATGAAAACAAACAAACAAAAGCCATTCCTAATGCGAAGGTCATTGTGTTTCAGGGAGGTGGTTAATGCCTGGCTTCTATACAATAAATATAGTCTTAAGGGGCACATGATGCTAAGAAGAAATGTGTTGCTTATAATCATTTAGGCCCCAAAGTAAGACCTGTATCAGGCAGGGACACAAGATGACAGTGTATTTAAGATGGCCTTCCAGTTGGCTGTTTGCCTTAGGGTTTCTAGCTCAGTTCAAATCATTGAGTTTGGTCCTTATTTTTAGAGGGACTGCCTGTCCCATTTGTCCACACCACCAAGCAGGTGGCATCCATCCACTCTTTGGAATGGCTTCATGAACTGGGATTCACAGTTATTTAATGTGACAGGCTCAGGAGCTGGGGTCACCATCACCTGCTGTTTCCAAGGCTTCTTGGTAAGGTGAGAGGAGATGGTGATGCAAAAGAGGTCAGAGCTCTCTGGCTGGGGGTGGCAGGCCCAACAGTCAGTCAAATTTAAGGTGCTTGCAATTGTTTAGAACCAAACCAGTGGGGAAAGCTTTGAGGGTGATTCTGAAAGACAAACACCATTAATGAACTTCATCCCCTATATATCCTGGAACTAAAGATGTTCTCTCTCCAGAGAGTCAAAGTTATTATTCTCCCTCCACCACCATGAACTTGATGTTTCCCATTCCAGTAGGTATAAATGTTACCTTTTATGCAATCATTCCCAACTTTTACCCAGATCTTTCATCCAGAAGGGTCAGGTGCAAAACACACAAGTGTGTTTTCCTAAAATTACAGACATCCATTATGTCCCCCACATGGACCACTGTAGAGGGACTTGTGAGAAATGTACTCAACCAAATGGTCATCATCCTTATAGCCTAGGACAGTGATCGGCAAACTCATTAGTCAACAGAGCCAAATATCAACAGTACAACGATTGAAAATTTGAGAGCCAAATTTTTTAAACTTAAACTATATCGGTAGGTACATTGTTATTAACTTAATTAGGGTACTCCTAAGGTTTAGGAAGAGCCACACTCAAGGGGCCAAAGAGCCACATGTGGCTCCTGAGCCGCAGTTTGCTGCCCACGGGCCTAGGATCATGTCAGTCGCACAAGACAATCCAGTTGGCTGAACCAGAATAAATTTGAATCTCCTAAACCCCTCTGGACTGGGCTGCCACTCTGAGGGTGTAGCAACCTGGCCAGTTCCAGTTGCTGTCATGGGGTAAAAAGAAGCATCCTGCTTAGGAATGGTCAGAGTGGAACCCCAAATATTCAGATAGTACAAATTAACCCTGATCCTTTTCTTTCAAATCATTAATTAGGAAGCCAAAAGATAATCCATTTCTGGGGAAAGCTGCCTCACAAAGTATGTGGACCAAGAGGACATCTACAAGAGTGACTTAAACAATTTGCTCAGCAGCTGTGATTGGTCTCCATGGGTCATGGTTCCAAAGAGGGGTGTCTTTAATCTGAGAGACTATCGTTTTATAAGGAGCAGGCCAGGTGCCTAGGATCATGGCAACAGCCCAAGAGTGAGTAAAAATACAATAAAGTTCTTCAAGAAAGACATGGGCCAGAGCTATGAGAATGACTTGTCAATCCAGAGTGAAGGAGAACTAACCCCCCATGGGGCTCACCTTGGACAAGTAGGGTACAGAAGCAGGTAGACAGTTCCCTTTCTCCTCCTAAATGGATTGTCCAGCAACACAGTTATATGGCTTCTCAGAGCACAGTCACATGAGACAGAGCAATCCACCACACATGCATCTTTTTTTAAAATATATTTTATTGATTTTTTACAGAGAGGAAGGGAGAAGGAGAGTGATAGAGAGTTAGAAACATCGATGAGAGAGAAACATCGATTCAGCTGCCTCTTGCACACTCCCTACTGGGGATGGGCCCGCAACCAAGGTACATGCCCTTGACCGGAATCGAACCTGGGACCCTTCAGTCTGCAGGCTGATGCTCTATCCACTGAGCCAAACTGGTCAGGGCTACACACACACGTATCTTTTGACTGTCCCTTCCTTCTTGCCTCTGCCCCTTGTCCCTCATCTTGATAGCTAAGAGTTTACTCCTCAATAAAGCAGTAGCACCAAGGGGAAACCCATGTTAAGACAATAAAAAAGAATTCCAGCTAGGAGTTTATCTTCCTTATTATGTTACTCTAAAAAAATTACCGTTTTATGGCATGGTGACTAGCAGTATTAGAGAAGATTAGCATGTTGCGATTTTTGTGATAAGTGACTTTTTGGAGGGACGGTAATTTTAAAACAAAACCTCATGGAAAACACTCCAGTTTTCTCTTTGTTAACATTTACATTGCTGAGCTGTAAGCACAGTCATCCACTTGTTGCCCCCACCCCCTGATGGCAGGCCAGGTGGGCAGGAGGAAATAAACAGCCTCCGAGCGCTGGCCTTGCAAAACTAAACCCGTAAAGCAATGACAAACGTCACATTTTGTAACAGAGCAGGGCAATAATTGGAGTTAAAACAAACAAAACAAAAGAAAACTGACTGAAAACACCTCATTTTTTAAACTTTGAATCAAACCTATAATTCATTAGCACACCATTTCCCACTTCCCATCTGGAAACCAGAAAAATTGGTGATATATATCATGTAGCTGCATCCAACAAAATCATTTAAGAACCATAAATTTGAATATGTGTGGAAAATTTATATTTTATTTGTGTTTCTAATATGACAGGGGTGTTTTCCCCTTTTGGAGGAGTTATAATTTAGATAAATTTCCCAGCACCCACTCTGAACTCAACACATTCTGGGGTATTTTAGAATTTATGTCCCACTTCTCATTTTTCAGCCTCACTATTTCTTTGCAAGGTATCCCAGTGGGAAGAAACAACAACAACAATAAAAAGCCATTTTTTTTTCTTCCGTAAGAATCTTAAAAGTCACATAAGAAAATAAGAAACATAAAATGAGCAGCAATGGCTCCCAAGGGGAATCTAAGGACAGAGAATATTCATGGGGACTTCTTATTACACAAGTGTCTCTGCGTTTCCAATGCACATGTCACAACCCACAGGTTGGAGGATGCAGGAGCCTGAGCTCTGTTCATACTTTAAAGAGACAGCTAGTGGGATCACACACCCTCCTCCTCCCACAAGGCACTACTGCCCAAGGAAAGCCACTATCCAATTCCTCCTAGTTCAACCCTTTCAACTTCTGCTTGGAAGGACTTAACCTACATGAAGGTGGCCAAATTCACAAAAGGTTTTCCACACACCTGACATTTGACTTAACAACGTTGAACCATGATCCAAGTCAAGGACATGACTGAGTATATCCCATCACTGTTTCCTGGGTGACGTCCCACCTGAGAGGCCTGGCCTTTCAGGGAAGGTGATCAGCTCGAGCATGCAGTTGAATGCACCCTGTGGACACTCTGGTCAATAGATATTTATCCTGCCTTGATTGAGCTTGCTATGAGCTGAATGTTTCTGTACCCGCAACAAATTCCTATGTTGAAATCCTAACCCTCAATGTGATGGTATTAGGAGGTGGGTCCTTTGGGAGGTGATTAGGTTCTGAAGGTGGAGACCTCATGAACAGGACCAGTGCTCTTAGAAAGAGTGTTTTCAATGAAAGCCCCTTGCCCTTCCACCACGTGTGGATACAATGAGAAGTCTGTGACTGGAAGACAGCCTTCACCTGCCCATGTTGGCTCCCTGACTTTCAGCCTCCAGAGCTGTGAGCAGTAAATTTCTGCTCTTTCATTACAGCAGCCCAGATGGATTAAGATAGAGTGTATAATAGGCAGGGCAGAAGGAAGAGAAACATGTGGACGATGGAGCATTCATTATCTAGAGCAGCAGATCACAAATCAGATCATACTTGTAACAGTATAAATTCCCTCCTGAAGACCATGGCAGCAGAGATACGAGAGGAAAGCCAAGAAGGGAATGCTACAACTGAGAAGGGTCACACAAGCAAGTAGGAAGCTAACCGTTAATCACACTGCTTCATGGGCCAGCGGCTGAGAAACACAAACCCGATATTTACTTTTAAGATTGAAAAAAGGCTCCCATACAGTTTACCTTTTGGTTAAGCATGATATAAAAAATTTAAAAGTGTATGTAAGACACAACCTCATCATGAAGAGCTGCTAACGGAACAGATTGAGGAAGTGAGAAGAACATTAGCCTCAGTGTTTGGGGCTTGGAATTAGACATCATGGCATAAGCCTTTTGTGTTTAGGACAAATTACTTGTTCTCTTTTCCTTCACTTGATCTTGATCCCAAAGTTCAATAGGCCTTTCTTAAAAGAGAAAAATCAGCAACAAAAGACATTTGAGAGAAGGTTGGCTATTTTCAGTGCTATTGTTATGACAACTCTGACTTCCAAAAGGATTATTAAGAAAAAGGGCCATCTCTCTGAAATCTACATCAAGTTGTTAAGGCAACAAGACCAAGATTAAATATAGAAATATTCACTTCAACGCCCCCTCCCTCCCCCCATTACCTACCTCCATGTTCTGGTTAGTCGCCCAACTAACTGAACGGCTGCATCTCTGCCACCTCATCCCAAGGTTTTCAAAAAGCAATCAAAGAGGCCATGGCCGATTCCACTTATGTGTAAGTTACAGAAGTATGTCTGTGGGTTTGTGTGCAATTCTGGAAACAATTCAACAAGTTTCCCCCTGAATTCTGTATGCCAGATTTAAACACCAAGGTAGCAGTCCCTTATCCACATGAAGAAAGAACATCAGGAAAATGCCAGTGGCACTCTGGGTTTCAGCAGGCAAAGACTGGAGGAAGGACTGTCCAAAGGAAAGACACAGCACTTACGAAAGCCCAGGAGATGGGAATCACAGGACGCATGTGGTTAGTCGGAGCATACATAGAGAACGTGTAGGAGGAGAGGGAGGAATGAGGTTTAAGAAATAGTGAGGACACTTGGAAACCTTGAAAGGCCAAGTTTGTGAACACAGGAACAAGCAACATGCAGAGCAGAGCTTCACCGCAACAGTGGGAAGGGACAGGAGGAGCTGGGGCTGTGTCAGGCAGTGTTCACACCCGTAGCTGAGGAAAAGCTGGAATGAAGGGGTGAGCTGGAATTCTGACTGAGAGAATGGTGATAAGAGGGCAGAGGGGAGGACATCACCCCTGGCCGGAACACTTACAGTTGTCTAGCAGCCAATTATTCAATGTGGAGGTTCTGGAAGGGGAGTTGAGAGAAGGCTGCTGGTAAGGAAGTGTAGTGGGAATAGGAAATTTGGGGGGAAGAGCTGGTTGGAGAGCAGATAATGTGTTGTGATCTGAGTATCCAGCAGACAATGAGATGAGCAGCAGAGATCCATCTACATCAGAACCCAGTGAGAAGATAAGCTCCTGATGGCAAGTTCACGAGAGAAGAGAGAAGGGGATTGAGTAAGAGACTTGTTGGTCTGGTGGTTGCAGGACCCAATCCCAGTGAGCTGGCAAGTTGGGAGACAGCTTATTCAAGACAATGGTCCCCTGCAGGCTACTGAGCTCTGCTAAAGCCCAACAGTCAGTGGGTGGGTTTAGCTATTTCCCCTCCCTAGACAGCTGAGCTAAAGTGCCCCGGAAAAGCGGAAAAGCGTAGGGTTTCACACACCTTGTGACCCAGTTTCTATCTGGCTGACAGAAGCTCTTCCGGCCTCAGATGACAGGTCTGAAAGCAACTTAGAATGGCTGATGAGTTGCATGCACATACTTTCACATTTATCGAATTCCCCTGAGTTGGGCCTCTGCAAAACGAACTTTTTATTTTTAAGTGCTACATTCTATTTCACTAATAGGGACTCAGCTGGGTGGAGGAAGACTCTAAGTAAGGGGTTATTTTCAGCAGCGTTTTTCTAGAGGGCTGGGCTGGGGTGGTCTTGAAGGAAGGGAGCAGGGGCCCTGTGTGTGACGTTAATGCTTCTGCCAGAGCCTTTGCCTTCCCCAGGCCACTTGTCCCCGGATCTGGGAGGGTTACCTTCAGGAGCTCTTTAATTATACAGATTCCTTAGGCCAACCAGACCCACTCAATTAGAACCCCAGGGAACGGATCCCAGGAATCTTATTTTCAACAATTTCACCAGGTACCTCTGGGCTACTTATTCCAAACCCTTTCTTCAGGAGTTACTGCCTTGAGGCATCCCATCCAGGCTATGTAAGAAATAGCAAGTGATTTTCAACAGTTGGCCAAGGAAGGAATTTTCTTGGCGAGGCCTCTAAGAATTGGGGTGAGGGCTTGGTGAGTGGGGAAAAAAGAACCATGTTCCAAAATTGTCATTTGTTAGCACTGTGATATTTATTTGTAATATCAAATCACATAAAAGCTTCGCATAAGACTGGTGTCTTTAGCAGAAGAATTTGGATCAAAAATGGCTGAGAAACTTCACAGCCTGAGATGGTGCTAAGTTTTAGTTAGGCAGAATGGATCTTGTCTCTTTACCAGGGTGCCACCTCTCTGAGCCTGAGTCCTTTCTTGTTTGTGCAGTAATGCAGAGTTGACAATTGCCCACTCTGGTGCCCTGAGCTCTCCCTGGAGGGACATTGGGGTCTCTGCATTAATTAAAGATAACACAGCATCCTCAGAACCTTAGATTCCCCAGGGATGCCTGACAAAGGAGGGCCCCTCCCTCCCCTTCACACCCTCTCCAAAGCCCGGGAAGCCAGGGGTACATTTCAGGGGAATAATAGAAAAGCATCATGGGAGACCAGCTCAGGAGCAATGCTCTTCTCTTACCCCCAGCTGCGAAACCAAACATCAAAACCCGCAAAGCTGAGAGCCAACATTTTGGCCCACACCTAAAAGGATTTCTCAGTTTTTCTAACTCACAGCCTCTTCTCTTTTATAAACCTTGAGAAACACAAAGCAAATAACTTTGGCAGTGAGTGGGAAGATGTAGTCTCAGCTCTTTACTCCTCTGCATCCTGTTTTCTCAGCTCTCAATGGGAACTAGTGGACTGGCCAATGCACAGAGAGGGTCGGGGAGGTCAGAAGGTCACCAGCCATGCCAAGGGCCAGAGCTGGGCAGGAAACCAGAGCTGCTGCCAGACAGCAGCTTCCCAACGCAAGCCCATCCGCTGCCCTGAGCGTGTTCTTTCTTGTACCTTTTGGGTGCAGGTAGAGTTGTTTCAGCTTTTGCCCCAGAGCCATGAGACATCTCATGGACCCAGATTATCAACAAAAGATGGTGGAGCTCACTCACCTAGCTTTTTGTGCTTTTAGATTTGGGTTTGTGGCTGCAGCTTCTAACCTTCTCTCTCAGGGAAATCATCTCAGGTTCAGCCTTTGAGTGTTAGGTGCCAAAGGCTTGGGATTGCAGGCAGTGCACCTTCCCAGGGAGCCGCTGGCCCGTGCCATCTCGGCTGGGGTCTTCACTCTGCGTTCCCCGTATCCCAGCATTGCTGGCCCTGCCTGCCGGCCTGGTCTCTCCCAGCTGTGGGCCCCAACCACTGGTCAGGACCCTACAGCCAGCCCTGCCTGCCCCCACCATGGAACCCTCTTCCTACCACATTCAGAGGCAGTGGGGACAGTGCTCCTGGAAAGCACCAGGCCTCTCAGGGCCCCTTTCTTCATGTCTTCTCCAGGAAGCTGCAGGTCTACCCAGTTGTATTTTTTAAGCTCATGCCAAGTTCCCAGAGGCTGCTCCCTCACTCCTCCTCTGCCCAATGCTGAGTCCCAAAATTGCTCCCAAGTTCTGTGGCTTTCCCCTCAACCTCAGCATGAAGTACTAACCTCTCTGTGAAATCCTTACAGGTAAAAGATCAGCCTCATTCCTTCATTCGCCTCTTCTTCCTCCATGTTGTCCTCAAATCTTTTTTTTTAACTCAACAAATGCTTATGGGGCAGGCTCTGTGCTGAGGCTTGGCGATTATTTCTCTGCCCTGCCACACACTTGCTTACTTGGTCCTGGGTGCACTCATTCCACAAACAGGGATGGAGAACTTAATATGTCTTGGGCTCTAAGGATATAATGATGGGCTAGACAGCCATGACCCCTGCCTTACCTTCTATGCATGGAAGGAGACAGTAAAAATGTAATCAAAATGAATAAGTAAAATGATAGCAAGTTTCAAAGGGCTAAGAAAGAAACAAAAGACTAAGCTAGAGAATGATCAGGTAGAAGGACTGCCTCCTCGCCGTCACTGAAAACCTCTCTGACACGGGACATGAAAGCTGATTTCAAAGACGAGAAGGAGCCAGCCTGATAGAATGGCAGGAGACAGCATGTGCCATGGACCTGAGGTAGGAAAGACCTTGGCCTATTGGAGCAACTGAAAGAAGACCAAGCTGGTTGACTTTGACGAGAGGCGGTGAGTGGTCTGGTGAAATATTTTAAGAGATGACAGTGAACATTGCACGTGGAGATAAGTTATACAGAATCTTGTAGGCCAAGGTAAAAAGTTTGAGTTTATTGCACTAATAAAATTTACAGTTGGTCCCAAGAGTTCTAGGAGGCCTCTTGAAAATGGACTTTTGTCAGTTTCCCCTGGCCTAGCAGCAATCCCAACATGATGTCACATTCCTGCAGTCACCACTAATTTTTGAGAACTACTCTGTGCCAGACATCCACTAGTCATAATGGGTTCCTATCACAGCCCACCCTCTACACTCATCAATTCACACGCATATGTTGGCCCAGCTATGTGCTTTTTAAGTCTTCCTTGTTCTGGAATAGAATCATATTACATGCTTACAACTTATATCTTTCACTTAGCAATGTATTGTGGACACTCTAACAGCTGATAGATAGGATCCATTCTGAGTGCTATCTATTTTTCTTTTTGGCTCAGACTTCCTCAATACACAGGATTCGGCCATATTCTGCCATCATCATCATCAGCCTCACCCTCCCCCAAATATAAGTTGCAGGAAACCTTGACATGAGGGTACAAGTTGACTTTAAAAAGGCAGAGCATAGGTATGTCCACTAAACTTTTCTTTTCTCAGTGGAACAAGCATGCACCCTGGTAGATCAATGGTCTCAGAAGCCACACCCATGTTGATTTCACACACCTTCCCTAGAGTTATTCCCTTCCTGCCATCTACACTAATAAAAGAGAAACATGCAAATTAGTGTCACTCCGCTATGCCCACCAGCCAATCAGAGTGACTATGCAAATTAACCCAACAAAGATGGCAGCAATTTGCATACGCAGGCGAGGAGCGAAGACTGAAGACTGAAGACTGAAGAGGCTTGGCTTCTCCGCTGCGGCTTCTCCGCTGCGGCTGCAGCCAAGCCTCGCTGTAGCAGGACCAAAGGCCTGGGTCCCAGGTGCTGGAGGAAAACCAGTGCCAGCAGCCAGGGGAAGGAAGGCCTATTGCGTGAATCTTCATGCAACAGGCTTCTAGTAAACTATAAGGAGATAGTGGGAGGCAGGGGTGACTCTTGGGTTGTGAAGGATTCCCAGTCACACACTCCATGAATCCCTTGAGGAGGCAGTTGTAGTGGTAGAAAGAGTACAGGCATCGTGGAGCCAGCCAGGTTCACGATGCCTGAACCTGTCAGTTTCCCCATCGACAAAAAGGGACAGTGCCACACTATTCTGCAGCCTTTAAAAAGAAGGAAACCCTGTCATATGCTGCAGCAGGGATGAAGCTTGAGGACAATATGGTGATATAAGCCAGTCACAGAGGACAAGCACCAGGTGACACCACTAATTGAGGCCTGAGAGCAAGTCACAGAGACAGAAAGTAGTGGTGGGTGCTAGGGCTCTGGGAGGGGTTGCGGAGTTAGTGCTTAATGGGAATAGAGCCCCAGTTTTTCAAGATGAAAAGACTTTTGGAGCTAGATGTGCTGGTGGTTGCACAACAATGTGAATATAGTTAGTGTTACTAAACTGTACACTTAAAATGATTAAGATAATAAATTTTATGTTTTTATCACAATAAAAAAAAGAATGAAAAGGGGGATAGTAATACTGACCTCACAGGTTCATAGGAGGAGAAGAATAAAGTCTATAAGAACTTAGCACAGTGCAGTTCCTCTTCCTCCAACTACACACACACACACACACACACACACACTCCACTCCTTCCTGCTCAGCTGTTTCCTCAGCCTCCCTTGCCAGATTTCCTTATAGCACAGGTGCCAACAGTAAGAAGTCATGTTCAATGTCTGTCCTCGGGCGTCTCCTCAGTCTGCATTCTGGAAAATTCTTCCACCTCCCATTTTCCCCTACATGCATTCTCATTCCAAAATATTTCAAGACACTCTTAGAATAATGGTTCTTAACTTGAGAACATCTGCACTTCAGACCCAGGGCTTTGAGAGTCTAAATTGACAAAATACTCATACATGCAACAGCTATTTTACAGGGCCTCTCCTATGCACCAGCCTCTCAGTAGCTAAAAAATAAATAAATAAATAAGATCCTGTCCTGGCCAGGTGGCTCAGTTGGTTGAAGCATCGTCCCATACACTGAAAGGTTTTGTGTTTAATTCCTGCTCAGGGCACATGCCTAGGTTGAGGGTTTGGCATGTATGAGAGGCCACTAATCAATGTTTCTCTCATGTCAATGTTTCCCTCTCTCCCTTCCTCTCTCTAAAATCAATAAACATGTCCTCAGGTGAGGAATAACAATAATCATACCTCTTGCTTTTTCCTACCCTGAACAAGCAGTAGGTTCCTAAATCGTTTAAGAAGTGTGAAAAGAGCATGTCCACATATCAAGATCAACTGCTGAAAGCCTCAGGGAGCCACGGTGATTCTCGCACAGCCCTGCCCAGCCCTCCTCCTCCTGCATGAATGTGCTGTGGGATCTGACAGGGTGTGGACTTTCATGTGATGACTTGATTTCTTTTTTTTCTCATTTTCCAAACTTCAACCTAAATCAATAATTAACACATTTCTCCTATGATGACAAAGTATGTTTAAAGGACTGTACTTACATATGCTCATAAATAAGTTTGGGCTTAGGAAGAAAATCAATACTTTGCTTTCCTGCTAGGGGGCAAATAAAAGTAAGTATTTCTAAGGGCAGAATCCTAAAATTTAGACATGGTGGGCTATTGAATCTGCACTGTGTAATTATACATAAATTTTATAAAGTGTTTCCAGATACATTAACACATTTAATTCTTAAAGTAGATGAAGGAGATATGAATATCTGCTTTATAGAAAGGAAAAGTAGCCTCAAAGAGTTTGAGGTATATTCAAAGTCACCCAACCAGCACAGGTCAGAGCTGAGCCCTAAAATAGCCATCTTTGGCTTCCTGTCTTGTCTGCTCTGTTCGCCTCATTACTGGGACAGAGAGAGGTGGATCAGAGGAGAGCTATCTAAGGACCCGGGAACCCCGGAGCAGGCTGCCGATCAGCATGGAATCACAGATGAACTAGAAAGGGGAACATGAGCTTCCCCAAAGGCAGCGAGAGAAAGGCCGAGCCGTGCATGAGGAATTCAGATAACAAGACATGTGAACCTTTCAAAGCCTCACAGTGGAAGCAAAGACTTCTCGGGACCAACAAGCAGACAATGTGTACCTTAAAAGCTTCGTCCTGATGGAGGGGTGAGAGTCATGGAAAGGCCGTGTCCCCAATTCAGTGTCAGAGGAAACATCTAGGGTCCTCAGGGAGAGCCTCACAGGCTGGCTGCTTTGTTCCTTGGCTTAGAGTTTTACTTTCTTCAGTGCAAATAAGTAAAAAACTCTAAGAAAGCAGACACAATATAGGTGAGCGATATACAGGTCACAGAGAGAACAAGGACCCTAACCTGTTCTAACTCCAAAGACTAAAACTTCACCATAATCCCTTGGAATCCACACAGGTGTGCTGGGAAAATCATATTCTGTGTGTCAGTTGTGGCAGCCCAGGGGTCACTCTTGAAACACAGAATATTGGTTCTCAGTGCACCATCTTACCTCACTGCCGGGGCCTGTGGTGCACTGTGGATAGAGTATATACTGCCACTCACACCTGTGCAGGCCAGAAAGGCTACAGTGCCCTGGCCATTGAGGAAATGCTAGGACCTGTGATGCACTGCAGATAGAGTATATTCTGTCACTTACACCTGTGCAGGTCCTGTCCCTGGCCATTGAGGAAGGGCTGCCCCCATTGCTTCCCAGTGTTAGGGTAGAAGAAAATGAACTCTTTCTCTCTCCATTCCACACCATGCAGACTTGAGCTCATAAGGTTAGAGTTCTTTAGTCACATGTTTCTTTAATACACACAAACACACACTTTCCCCAAGACCTCATGCCTGTCCTCCAAACCCCAAGTCCCCAGATTCTCAGGTACTGGGACCTTTTCTCCCAATAT
This sequence comes from Myotis lucifugus, assembly GCF_000147115.1. Taxonomy (NCBI): domain Eukaryota; kingdom Metazoa; phylum Chordata; class Mammalia; order Chiroptera; family Vespertilionidae; genus Myotis; species Myotis lucifugus. Next base: position 973,208 of record NW_005871307.1, read on the forward strand.
TTAGTGTTAACAAATTTTTCTCTCTTTTTTTCCTTAGGATAAACCATATCTCTCTTGGGGAAAACTCCTCATTATAATAGGTCTTATCCTGCTTTTAAAGGTAGATGGACTTCTCATGTCAGAGGGAAGTGTCAGGAGAACTGAAAGGATGGGGTGTGCTCAGGGACAGCGTATTAAGAATGAATTGGCTGGACCAAAAAAAAGGGGGGGATATCCTAAGAATACAACAATATGGCTTTTTTTCCCTGGAAATATTAATTGAGAACCGTAACATGGCTAATCCTTGGAATGATGAAATAGAAGGTTAAACAAAACCCTCAGATATCCCTAGGTAAGCTGCACAGTGCTGAAAAGGGCAGTGAAAAACTCACACCTTCTGCAAGTGAATTTGAACATATTAACCTAAATCTCACTTTCATGCTCCAAGAGAAGTCTGTCCTGTGAAACAATTGGAAATGTTGGTCTCCCAAGAGGCAGATTCTGAGGTGAGGATTCATGTGCAAATGACTTTTTGAGGAAAGGGTCCTGGGGGAGCGGGGAGCAGGACAGGGAAGGGAAGAGCCCAGGCAGAAGGCAGACAGTCCTTCTCAGACAGCCTCAACCTGAGCCTGCAGGGAGCTCAGCAGTAGGAGGTGCATTGCAGGACCAGGGAGCTTGGCTTTCAGACTTCTGGATCGGCTGCTGGATAAGAGTGTGAGTTCCTGGCACTTCCTGCTTCCAGACTGTTCAAGCCAGAAAGGCTCCAGTGCCTGAGGCTACAGAAAAGGAAAGCTTTTATCTAGCCCGAGGCTACCCCATAACCAGTGGGCACCCAGAAATGGCACAAAAGAAAGCAGAGGCGATCTGAGCAAAACATTGACATCATCTGCTAGAGGGAGCAAAGATTTCAATTAGAGAGACTCCGTTTCCTCATATACAAAATGAAGTTACTTAACTGCCCTGATACCGTATTTGTTAAATGGGGAATGCAATAATACCTGCTTCCTTGGGTTGTTGTAAGGATTAAATAGATAATCCAGGAAGTGCACATAGTAAGCACTAAGGAATATCAGCTACTATAATTATTTATAAGCAAGTATAACAGTGATTTCACCTGGGCCTTGGCTTTGGTTATTTTGCCAAAAGAAATGTAGTAACCATACATGTTCCAAGAATCTTAGAGATCTCTGCCTCCTCTCAGCAGTTTTGGGGAATGAATCCTGAGTTACCTGGAAATTACAGGTTTCTGTAAGCCAAGAGGAGCTCGGACAACACCTGTGAGGAATTAAAAAACAAAACAAACAAACAAAAAAACACACCCAGCAAACATCTTAAAATGCATGAACCCACTTGTCTGGACAGTACGGGAAGCATTTATTTAGGTAAAATTCAAGCTCAGTCTGTACCACAGTTTTCGCCCTGTTCATCTGTCAAACACAATTATGAGGAGAGCTCTTAATGCATTTGATTATGAGCATCTACCCACTATTAGGTTATCCTACAACAAGCTAGGTTAGGAGCCAGGAGGGAGCTGTTTTTATGACATTCTAGTAGCACAAAATGTGATATTTCTCTAGAGAAGACTTTGGAGAATTAGGAGGAATTAGTCATATTTTCCGAAATGGTGATTTTAACAGTTGTGAAATTATGAAGAAGGCCTGACTCAACAATTCCAAGATTGCAATATGTCATCTAGCTGTCTTGTTACTTTAAATTATGTGACTTAGAAGACAGTGGCTTAAAAAAGAATCCAACCAAGGTTGGAAAGAAATGGGAGTTATGCAGACAAAGCAAGAGAAAGTATAAAACTGCTGAACATTTACAGAGCTAAGTTTAACAATTCTGGGCTCATTTAATATATTTCTTTTTTTAAATAGCACATTGAAAAGGCATGTTTATCCTCTTAGTGTGTTATATGTTAGAAATGCACTCATTAAACAGTGTTGTTGTTTTTCTAAAACCTAAAATACTGAATCTGAATTTAATATGTAGCTAAATATTCAAATGAGTCACCCTTTTGGACCCCATCTTGAAAGGTTAAAAAGGATGAATAGACTTTCACTGGACAAAGATGATTGAACCAATTCAAGGCCACCCTTGTGTTACATTTTTCTAGCCTCTTCATTAGGTTACTCCTCATTAACTACCTAAATGAGCTGCAGATAATGATCGGGTCCTGTCCTTTATTGGGCCATTAGTGAGCTGTGACTCTCGAAGTGTTTTCCAGGAGTGGTGAAGGGTTTGAACTTTTTCAAGCACACTCGTTAGGTTTCCCTTGTCCTCAAAAACATGCATTTGCAAGATGGCTGGCCAGGGTTAGGAGGAAGCTAAAGTACTCCAAAAGAGATGGTTCTAATGAACTCGGTCTCATTAACATGGCATGATAATTAGGCAACTAGCCAAACAAATGGAATACTGAGCAGGTTTGAAGAGGTATAAATAGCTCCATGAAATGTTATATACAAGCTAGAAGTGGTATTATCTCTTCAAGAACTAAAAAAACTCATTGAATAGGATAAGCACTAGCACTTATAATCAGAAATGGTAAAGAGGGTGGGTGTTATAATTAGGAGTTATTCCCACCTACAACTAATTCAATTACACACATCCTCTCATATATTGAGAAATCCCAGGCTTAAGGCAGACAATTAGGAAAGAAGATAATTCCAATATGTTGACTTCAGAAACTATTCTCTCTTAATACACTTTCATCAAAACAATTCTCTTAAAATTGATCTATAAATTAAATGCAGTCAAAATTTCAGTAGGATTTTGTATGACCTTGACAAATTCATTTGAAAAGTTATTTGGAAGAACAAAGGGAAAAAACGGACCAAACAGGTATTTCAAAGATGAAGTAATAAAGAAAAAAGAAAATGGTATTACTATCAGAAAAGACAAAGACAATGAGATTAATGGAATGGAATAGGAAGCTTAGAAACAAACCCAAGTTAAATGTGGCAATTTGTTCTATTAAAGAAGTAGCATTATAAATCTGTGGGGAGAAGAATATAATTTTTTAGTAGCTAATGTTAGGAAAACTGGCTTACAGCATGAAGAAATATGTCTACCTAATGACATATAAAGATACAAATCTAGATTGATTAAAAACCTAGATATGAAGATCAAAACTGTAGAGCAAATATACAATTTATTTTTTAAAAATACTGTGACATTAGGATGAATGGATGGAGTTTTTAATACTCTAAATCACAAATTAAAAAGTTGTTAACTAAAAATTAAAGATTTCAATTAAGTGTAGAATACCACAAAGTTAATTTATAGGTAACTGATTGGAAGAAGAGAAAGAGATATGCAACATTTAAAATGCATTGGGGGTTAATATAAATAGTTCAAAGAATTCCTACAAATTAAAAAATATATAGGAGACTCAATTTGTAAATGTCCAATGGATATGAATAGGTGATTATGAAAAGGAGGAAACAAAAACATCTAAAAAGTATATGAAGAAATACTCAACTTCATTCATCCTATATAATAAAAGGGTAATATGCAAATTGACCCTAACAGCAGAACGACTAGGAATGACTGGTCACTATGACACATACTGACCACCAGGGGGCAGACACTCAATGAAGGAGCTGCCTCCTGGTGGTTATTGCGCTCCCACAGCAGGAGCTCTGCTCAGCCACAAGCCAGGCTGATGGCTGCCAGCACAGTGGTGGTGGCGGGAGACTCTCCCGCCTCCTCAGCAGCACTAAGGATGTGCAACTGCAGCTTAGGCCTGCTCCCCACTGGCAAGTGGACATCCCCCGAGGGCTGCCAGGCTGCCAGAGGGATGTCTGACTGCCAGCTTAGGCCTGATCCCCAGGGAGCAGGCCTAAGCCAGCAGGTAGACATCCCCTGAGGGGTCCCAGACTGTGAGAGGGCACAGGCTGGGCTGAGGGACCCCCCCGAGTGCACAAATTTTTGTGCACCAGGCCTCTAGTTAATAATAATCAGAGATATATGCACTAAAACAACTTTATGCCCATTCTGTTGGCAAAATTATGGACATTGGTAAATATCAAAAGTTAGTGATGATGTTGGTATATAGGAAACTCATACACAACTGGTGTGAGAGAATAATGATTATACAGTATATTAGATTATTAGAGGCCCAGTGCCTGAAAATTCATGCACTGGAGGGGGGGATCCTCAGCCGGGCCTGCCCTCTCTCACAATCCAGGAGCCCTCAGGGGCAGGAGGCGACCCGGCAATCAGGGGAAGGCAACGCCACATCACACCTCTGCTGCTGCCACTGCTGGCAGTGCAAGCCTCAACCAGCCTTGGTTACCTGCACCTCAGGCAGCCCTGGGCAGCTGGGCAGCCGCCATCCAAGGCTTGCCTGTGCCTCGGGCCGGCTCTGGGTGGCTGGGGGGCTGAGGGGACTGGGCACTGCCATCTTGTGGCTATGGGCACCTCCATATTTGAGGGCATGGCAGACAATTAGCATATTCCCTCCTTATTGGCTGTGGGTGCTGCCATCTCTGCAATGGCATGAGGGTCAATTAGCATATTCCCTCTTTATTAGATAGGATTGTTGAAATATATGCACTACCTCTTCACCACTTCCACAGGAGGTATATATTTCCCTTCACCATTGGGCTTGACCATGTGACTCAATTTGGTCTCACAGTAGGCTTCCCTGTGAACTTCCCTGCTTCTGGACTTTAAGCTGGTCACATAACTTTTTGATCAATAGTATTTTTAAAGAAGGGACTTGAGCAGAGGTTTGAAATGTACTGGCTTGGTTGGGCTTCATCCCTGGTGCTTCTGACATTGCCATGAAAAGAATATGCATTAGTTAAATACACTAGTCCAAGGAGGATGAGAATGGAATGACACGACCCCAACTGGAAGCTTAGGGTCATCCCAGCTGAACTCCTAACTGACTAATAATAAATTATTGTTGTTTTAAGTCACTGAGTCTTTGGACAGTTTGTTTCATAGCATAATTTTGGTAATAGGTCTTTAAAATATTGATGTAATATTTAGTCAGCACTTAGTAAATGTAAATAGCATAAATGCTATGTAGTAGAAAGTGCCACACAGCCTCCTCCATAAAACCTTGTTGGCAGAGAATATGTCTTATATTAGTCTGGATATTCCAGAAGGAGCCGATGTGTGTGTGTGTGTGTGTGTGTGTGTGTGTGTGTGTGTGTAATTTGGTTGTATTCAAAGAAATTAGTTTATACAATTATAGAGACTGAGAAGTCCCAAGATCTGCTGTCTACAAGCTGGAGACCCAGCAGAGGCAGTAGTGGAGTTCCAGTCTAAGTCTGAAGGCCTGAGAACCAGAGAGCTGATTGCGTAAGTTCCTGTTCTATTGCAGGAGAAGACCAATGTCCCACTCGAAAACAGTCAGACAGAGAGAACAAATTCTCCTTTACCCAGCCTTTTGTTTTAATCAGGCCTCCAACAGATTGGATGAGGCCCCCTCACATTGGGAAAGGCAATCTGCTTTACTTAGTCTACTGACTCAAATGTTAACCTCATCCAGAAACATCCTCATTGACATACTAAGAACAATGTTTAACTGAATATCTGGGCACCCTGTGGTCCAGTCAAGTTGACACAAAATTTGCCATCACTCCTTCCACTCAGAAATTCCAGACACTTGCTTTCCTAGTCTCTATTGCAACATATATAAATGCTAGTCAATAGGTTCCAAGGGGACATCTACTAAAGGACTTGTGGTAAAAGTATTCTTCTATAATAAAAGAGGTGCACAGGAAGCTATCACCCTCTTTTTCTTCACAGCTGTAAGTGATGCCCAGAGCTGCTACAATCACCTGTGACCACTGGAGAAAACAATAGGGACTTATGGAGAACAGAAAGGAGAACAGATTGTAGAGCAGAAAGATGGAACATGCCTGGGCCTTTGATTGCATCACTGAGCTGCCAATGCTTCCTCTAGAACAGCGGTTCTCAACCTGTGGGTCGCGACCCCTTTGGCGGTCAAACGACCCTTTCATAGGGGTCACGTAAGACCATCCTGCATATCAGATATTTACATTACGATTCATAACAGTAGCAGCATTACAGTTATGAAGTAGCAACGAAATAATTTTATGGTTGGGTCACAACATGAGGAACTGTATTTAAAGGGCCAGAAGGTTGAGAACCACTGCTCTAGAATTCTTGTCATATGAGACCATTTAAATTCTTAGGATTTGAGCCACTTTTAAGTAGGAATATTAAAAGCATCCTTAATTATCCATGAATTGACCCACTCATCTCAACTGCTAGCTATGAACAGGCACATGCAGGAGATGACAGGTGTGCTGATGTCCATCACAATGTTATTTTGAGGGAGCAAGTAATTAGTGGCATCGTAAGTGCCCGCCACTTGAAAATGAACAAGTGAAATGCCTACAATAATAGTCAGAAGTAGTGAACTACATTTACATAAGAAATTCGAGTAGATCTCAAAAACATAGAGTAAAGAAATAAAAGTAAAAACTGGAATGTAATATGTAACACAAGGATATTTATGTAAAAATGAAAACACATAAAATAAAATTTCAAACTTTCCAATAACTCATATAAATTTAAGGAAACATGTTGAAAACATTACAGTGCATATTTAAGTGGGGGAGGATTTACTTTCAAGCTCATTCATGTGATTTGGTTCCTTGTGGGCTGGTGGACTGAGGGCCTCAGTTTTTCATTGGCTGTTGCTCAGAAGCCTCCCTCAGCTCCTTGCTATCTAGGTCTCTCTGGCAGGCAGCTCACAACGCAGCAGCCTGACTCCCTCAGAGGGGGGAAGCGGGGGAGAGGGGGGAAGGGGTGGAAGAAAGTGTGTCCAAGATGGAAGCCACAGTCTCATGTTTGCCATATTCTACTTATTAGAAGCAAGTCACTAGGTCCTGCCCACATTTAAGAGGACAATATTACACAAAGGTGTGTGCATCAGGTGAGGATCACTGGGACCGTTTTAGAAGTTCCCTACCACAGCCCTCAGTACCATGACCAACGATAACAGACCTGAGGTCCAAAATGAAAGTAAAATCTGGTGGCAAAAAACAACAAAAAGTCCACTGTGACTTTGACTTTTATATACTTGTAGTTCAAGTGGTAACGAATTGACATTAAATAATGCCCGAGAGAGTGATTGGTTATTTGGTAAAAATGTTGGCTTTAAATATGCAAGTATTGAGAAGCACAGAAAAAATCACAGCTTGCTATGCTGGTGTGCTCAGTGGTTAGAACATCAACCTTCACACCGAAGGGGCTCAGGTTCAGTTCCTGGTCAAGGGCACATGCCTGGGTTGCAGGTTTGATCCCCAGCCTGCTGGGGGCACATGCAAGAGGATTAACAAAACAAAAAAGAGAGAGAGAGAGAAAGAAAAAAAATCACAGCTTTATTACATAACATCAATATAAAGAGACAGAAGGGAAAAGGTGCATATTAATATAACTTCTATTGTAAGCAGCAGTTCCAATACAACTTTGAAATAAAAATACTATTTTATGTGTTAAAACCCTTTGATGTAGATTCGGGTAATTTTATAATCAGACAAAAATTTTAACATTCCCTCATTTAACAGGTGGTGAGTCGGAGGCCCAGATGGCGGGTGACTTACCTCAGGCCGTGGCAGACGCTGCTGCCTTTGGTCAAGCAACCCTTTCTCAGGCAGCCTCTCCTGCCCGCGTAGATGTGCGATCGTTACTGGCTCTCAAATAATGTCTGGTCAGATTCTAAATGGCCTATTCTTGGCACAACCTTGCTTCCTTTCCCAGGAAATTTGCACCAACAGTTAACTGCTTTAAAATGTTCTGTATTTACCTTCTGTCTCTGATAACAAGCAAACTTTCAACCACAATCTCCATGTTCTTTCTCAAACCTGAGCAAAGCTTCTTTTATTTTGTTTCAACACTATTTTCCTGAAGCTCTCTCATTCTTTTCATGCTCCTCAACACAGTGTAAGTCCATGAAAAATTAACACCCTGTTCAGCAGGGAAGCTACTCCTTTTAAAAGAATGTCCTGGCAAACCCAACACCAAGCAGATCTGCCTTAGGAAGGTACAGCATGTTCCTGAAGCTTCTCTCTAGAGAGTGTGGATCTCAAGCACTGTGCAATTACATTAGATTTCCTTTGTTTCCTTTGCAGTCCCTTATTTATTTCTTGTATGTGATAGCACATTTTGGATCTTTGAACATGTGAATTACTGTAAATATAAAGGAGCCATTTTATTTTTTTGGACTCCATGGCCAAGGAAGGAAAGCTGGTGTCTCAAAGTTCATATTCTATAAATAAAATGGCATTTTCAGTTGCTGAATAAATCAATTGAGTTTTATGGGTAAGACATGTCTCTATACCAAAGAGCTGAAAATATCAGTGCCAATTACAAAAATATGCAATGGAACAAGTGGATCCACCCAAGAGCTCATCAATATAATGAAGGTTCTCATCAAAGAACATGGCTAGTGTAGCATTTAATAAAAATTAAAATTGTGTCTCTTCTTTAAGCTAAAATAATAAATCTTCAGTTATAAGCAACCATTTGGATTAGTATTTTAATTATGTCATATAATGAAATAACTCTTCTGTTATATTCTTATAATATGTAAGAATAACCAAGCCTAACTTCACTTACTTCATTTGATACTATGGCTAAATAAGTTAACAGTTATCCATTACTATGCCCATTCCTCTTCTCTCCTCCATCTTTTTGACTTAGCTCACTCCATATTCATGCCTAGTAGACATCACCTCATAAAATCATAAAACTACCAGTTAGCCCAACAGCTTTTAAGATAGAAGAGGGCATGGCCATAGGAGATTGACACTGGTTGACTGCCAATGGAGAGCCTTATGCAAGTGAATTAGCTTTCCGCTGACCATACATGCCTCTTCCATCCCTCTATACCAGAGCCCACTGGACTCAGCAGGATATCTGACTCTTCCAGGTGTGCTCTCTGTGCTTCAACAGTAGAGAGAGTTCTTACTAGAAAATCTTAGTCCTCAGAATCAAGCTAGATACTTAGTTTACTAAATAGCTTTCATTCTGATCACAATCCCTACCTTCCCACCAGTGCTTCTAGGTCTGATATACTGTATAACTCATCACTTAGCTCCAATAACATTCAAATTTGAGCCAATTCTTGGTTCTAACATACTAGCTCATTCCCTAAAGCCTCCTCAAAGGTCATAATAGCCCCAGAACTTTGAATGAATGGAATAAACATATCAAATTTGTTAGTCAGCTTCACACATAAACATGCAATATTACCTTCTCTCAAAATATTTCATCTGTCCACCACCTCTTCCTTAAGTATTGCAGGTAATGAAATGCATGAACATAGGGCATTAATTTCCACAGGATGTATGCATTTTATAAGTCTTTACAGCAATAGTGGTAATAACCATGGATCTTTGGTGAACCAGAGGAATAATCAGAAAAACTCTAAATGGTCTCTGTTCCTCTTTCTAGCCACTTGCTTTCCTCTTATATGTGCCTCAGTCATTTTATATAGAAAGAATACATTAACCACCAGCGCTATGTAAGTGCAATGTGGCTCTAAAATAGGTAATATAATCCAGTGATACACTAATGGAGGTATAGAATCCAGCCCAAAAGATAATAGTTACACCAGGTGGTCTTAGGGCAACATGTAACAAGCAAGAGGGGAAAAGCCATTTGAAACACAATTTTAAAAAATAGTTCTTTAGTCAAAAACTATTCTGGTCTAAATCCACTCTAAGTCGCTACAAGATTCAATAGGAGCTCAAAGGGAACTGAACACTAATGCATTCTCAAAAGAAAAACACAATATAATTGAACCATCTTATTCCTTGGCACACAGAACAGCTGGTCTGACCACACATGGAGTGTTATGTTTGTTCTGGCACCATATTTCAAGAGGGACAATGACAAACCAGAATACATTCAGAATAAGGCAACCTATTCTGGAAACTATTTCATATGATAAATTGTTGAAAGAACTGGTGATCTATACCCACCAGTAAGGAAAATAAGATAGCTGCCTAAATAATAGGAGTGGCTAGCAAGTGAGACTAGAATTATAGAAGAATGGTAACATTAATCAAGTGAAGAGCCCTAATCAAATAAATGCAAATTAAAACAACAGTGAAATGCTATTTCCACATTCCCGCAACTCAGCAAATTGGGTTATACACACACATACATTTATTTTTCAATGGAAATGCCTAGTGTTTCAGTGGGTGGGAAAGTCTCTTCTGGTGGTCAATCTGTAAGTAAGAATCAAAAGGCTTAAAATTGTACATACCTTCCCACCAAATGTTTTCACATCTAAGAATTTATCTTAAGGAAACAACCAGAAGTGTTTTTGAAGACTTTTGTAAATGAATGTTTATCAAAACATAAATTATGCTTACAAAAATAAAACAGGGTCAAAATCTAAATACCCAATAAAAATATTTAGATTTTCTACACTAATCTTTGCATAGTGTTTACAACATGCCAGTTACTTCTACGCATTCTCCTCATAACTTCAACAATCCCCTCCACAGCCCATGACAGGGATATTATTCTCCCCACTTCATAGATGAGACAATTGAAGTGCAAAGATGTTACATTGCTCAAGATTTCACAAACAATATGCGGTAGAGCTGAAATTCCAAAAGTTATACTGGCCCCACACTCTACGCTCATAACCACCACAGTGAGTTGGTTAAAGAGTCATGGCATGTCAAAATATGGAGTATCATTTTTTTTAATGAATGAAGAGGAAATATGATGAGCTCACTGGTATTAGCAAAACCTACCTTAACCCTTTTTAAGAAAACTAAGGCTACATTTGCCCTTCTCCAGTCTCCAGGACCCTCTCCTGTTCTCCAGTGTTTCCGATCCCTCACCCCAAAGCCCGCCCTGCTCCATGAGAGGAGATTTCTCCAGGCCAGAGGTTACTCCCACAAGAGTTAGCTAAGCGCTCCCTTACAGACTCTGGACGACTTTTACTCTCCTCTCTCAACTGTTGTTATTGCACAGGATCAGCAAATAGAAGTTACTAGGAAACACTTTTGTCTTTACATTCTTCACAAAAATGTTTTCAGGCAAATTCAAAATTTAAAAGTTATTCATGGGTTATTTTTTATTTTCATTTTAGAGTAATTAGAGGGAAAACTAGATGATGGATGTAATTACTAAGATAAAATTTTAAAACAATGTGGGGGGCCACTGGCAGGCACAGCAGGCATTCTTACGGCTGAACCCAGGGCTCAGGCAGAGCCACGCCCTGGGGGTAGTCCTAGCCCAAAGGCAAGGACGCCACTCAGTCTGACCTTTCCAGCCCAGGTGCTAATGGGGTGGATCCCCTTATGTCACCAGGAACTCAAGGCCCACCCAGATGTGATGTAACTTCCTGGTATTTGGGTTTAAATTAAACATGTGGTTCCGGTGCTGGGCCCCCTGTCTGTCCCTCCATCAGAGGGCAGAAGCCCACCCGGTCCCAGCTTCTTTTATTTCTGTGTCTTGTCTCTTTATTTCATCTCTCAATCCCAAGCGCCTCTACTCAAAGAACCAGTTCATCTCTCTTTCCGTGCTGGACGTGGAGAAGAGAGACCCCCCACCATAAAACAACTTAGGTAAATCTCAAGCAACTTTCCAAAGAAGTCAAAGTTTTTGCATCTCTCCCTCATCAAGTAGAAGAGTTCCATGTTATGCTGTGGAGACAAACAAGACACACCTTTTGGATAATGAAAACCACAATTATCAATTGTTGTTCCTTCTGTATTGGAAAATATCTTGTTTTAACTTTTGACTCACTTGTAAATACAAGCACATGTTTCTAACATGCTATTTTTCTCCACCAATTCCCATGAAAAGCTAGAATCTAAGGGAGAATGTCTGGCCCACAGGATATATAAGGCCCTGGAAATCATTTTATCTGGCCCTGCCAAGGCATTAGGGTGAGTTAATTAAATGTTTGACCAAATACAGCAGCCTAATTTTTAAGTTGATAACTTTGTATAGCCTGTGGATGGTTATAAATACCCAAGTGGCCCCTGGCAGAAAAAAGGTTCCCCACCCCTGAGTTAGATAAAAACATAAATTAGCAAATGAAAGGTGTTATGTCTTTATTAATATCAGAGGGATAAAAAAAGACATAGGTGGAATTGTTTCAAATAGTGCAAAGAAGTTTGTCATAATAAAATGAATATTATATCAAGAACTGTTTTGTTTACTTAGTATTCCTCCAAAATCTACAAGTTTGATGAACAGAGAGCCTGTGAGAGCTGGTGAGAGCTGGCATCACCCTGGTCTTCTCATTCCTCTGGCTTGAACAGTATCAAGATTTGTGGGCAGCTTAATGTCCTGACAAAAATTTATGTGACTTCCCAAGGGAGACTTGCATTGGTTACTCCTGGCTGTAAGCCCCCATTTTGACTGAATTCATTATAAATATAAATCATATAATAGTTAATAGTCCCTGTGTCTCCGTTCTATACCAAATCAATCCAGACATGGACATGGTGTTTTCCTTCATTTTCACAACAACAAACAAAGCTCACCAAAAAAGCAAATAAGTAAAGCCAATTCTCACACCAATATTTGACATGGCAGACTTTACCAGAAGTTGGGGAAAATCAAAGGAATTTATATCACAGCAATGCAAACAACAGAAAATGACCAGATGCCACGACCAGGGCCAAGGCAGGGGAGGACCCTTGAACCAAGGTAGGTGCCCTTGAACGGAATGGAGTCTGACCAACCCTTAGGTCTGTAGGCCGATGCTCTACCCACTGAGCCAAACTGGATAGGGCTCAACAATAAAGATTAAAAAAAAAAGTGAGTACGGCCCTAGCCAGTTTGACTCAGTGGATAGAGCGTCGGCCTGCAGACTGAAGGGTCTCAGGTTCAATTTTGGTCAAGGGCATGTACCTTGGTTGCGGGCACACAGGAAGAGGCAGTTGATGGATGTTTCTCTCTCATTGATGTTTCTAACTCTCTATCCCTCTCCCTTCCTCTTTGTAACAAATCAATAAAAGATATTTTTTTAAAAAAAGAATGAGGCAAGAGACTGTTGCATTAGTCATGAAAAAAAAAGAAAAGATGTGGCCTAAGTCAGGATAGTTGTTTAAAAAAAAAAAGTGAGTACTTAAGTAGGTAAATAACTGGTGTTGAGAGGATCAAGAGAGAATAGCCAGGGGGCGAATTAGATCATGCATATTAACAGCATTAATCCTGTTTGGCCTCAGGAAAGCACTGAAAATCCCCTTACCCTGGTTCACCCCTCCCCCGTGGGGGACGAGCCAATAGACTTTGGTGGGCGTGGTTAATAAGTGGAGCCTTCTAATGGAGTATATATACAGGGTCAGGTTAGGGCTCATGCAGTCCTGTGCCACGCTGTGTAGAGAGATCCTTGTGGGAGATTCAGCTTTCCCTTTTGGCGTTTCAGAACGGAGAAGAGCCGTCTGTTGCTGGGTCAGGTCATGGCTCCTGCAGTCCTGTGCCAGACTGTCTAGAGAGAGCCTTGTGGGAGGTTCTCCTTTCGCTTTCGTCGCTACGAACCTGACAAGAGCCGTCTACTCCTGCCTTCTCTTCCCAGCCCTCTTCGTCAGCGGCGCCATGAACAACAAGAAGAAGCCGTTCTTGGGCATGCCCGCGCCGCTCGGCTACGTGCCGGGGCTGGGCCGAGGCGCCACTGGCTTCACCACCCGGTCAGACATCGGGCCTGCCCGGGATGCCAACGATCCTGTGGATGACCGCCACGCGCCGCCGGGCAAGAGGACCGTCGGGGACCAGATGAAGAAGAGCCAGGCTGCGCATGACGATGATGAGGATCTGAATGATACCAACTACGACCAGTTTAATGGCTATGCAGGGAGCCTCTTCTCAAGTGGGCCCTACGAAAAGGATGACGAGGAAGCGGATGCTATTTATGCAGCTCTGGATAAAAGGATGGACGAAAGAAGAAAAGAAAGAAGGGAGCAAAGGGAGAAAGAAGAAATTGAAAAGTACCGTATGGAATGCCCCAAAATCCAACAACAGTTCTCAGATCTCAAAAGGAAGTTGGCAGAAGTCATAAAGGAAGAATGGCTGAGCATCCCTGAGGTTGGTGACTCCAGGAACAAACGCCAGCGGAACCCACGCTGCAAGAAACTGACCCCTGTTCCCGACAGCTTCTTCGCCAAACATTTGCAGACGAGAGAACCATACCTCCGTGGACCCCCGGCAAACCCAATTTGGAGGTCTTAACACACCGTATCCTGGTGGGCTGAACACTCCATACCCAGGTGGAATGACACCTGGATTGATGACACCTGGCACAGGTGAGCTAGACATGAGGAAGATTGGCCAAGCAAGGAACACGCTGATGGACATGAGACTGAGCCAGGTGTCTGACTCTGTGAGTGGGCAGACTGTAGTCGACCCCAAAGGCTATCTGACAGACTTAAATTCCATGATCCCTACCCATGGAGGGGACATCAATGACATCAAAAAGGCACAACTGCTCCTCAAGTCTGTTCGGGAGACAAACCAGCACCACCCACCAGCCTGGATTGCATCTGCCCGCCTGGAAGAAGTCACTGGGAAGCTGCAAGTCATTCGAAACCTTATCATGAAGGGGCCGGAGATGTGCCCCAAGAGTGAAGATGTCTGGTTAGAAGCAGCCAGGTTGCAACCTGGGGACACTGCCAAGGCCGTGGTGGCCCAAGCTGTCCGTCACCTCCCACAGTCTGTTAGGATTTACATCAGAGCAGCAGAGCTGGAAACAGACATTTGTGCCAAAAAGCGGGTTCTTCGGAAAGCCCTGGAGCATGTACCCAATTCTGTTCGCTTATGGAAGGCAGCAGTTGAGCTGGAAGAGCCTAAAGATGCTAGAATCATGCTAAGCAGAGCCGTGGAGTGCTGCCCCACTAGTGTGGATCTGTGGCTCACTCTGGCAAGGTTGGAGACCTATGAAAATGCCCGCAAGGTCTTGAACAAGGCCCGTGAGAACACCCCCACAGACCGGCACATCTGGGTCACGGCTGCCAAGCTGGAGGAAGCCAACGGGAACACGCGGATGGTGGAGATCATTGACCCGGCCATCACCTCCCTGCGGGCCAACGGTGTGGAGATCAACCGTGAGCAGTGGATCCAGGATGCTGAGGAGTGTGACAAGGCAGGCAGTGTGGCCACCTGCCAGGCGGTCATGCGAGCTGTGATTGGCATTGGGATCGAGGAGGACCGGAAGCACACCTGGATGGAAGACGCCGACAGTTGTGCGGCCCACAATGCCCTGGAGTGCGCACGAGCCATCTATGCCTACGCGCTGCAGGAGTTCCCCAGCAAGAAGAGTGTGTGGCTGCGAGCCGCCTACTTTGAGAAGAACCATGGCACCAGGGAGTCCCTGGAAGCGCTTCTGCAGAGGGCTGTGGCCCCTTGCCCCAAAGCGGAGGTGCTGTGCCTCATGGGTGCCAAGTCCAAGTGGCTGGCAGGCGATGTGCCTGCGGCAAGAAGCATCCTGGCTCTGGCCTTCCAGGCCAACCCCAACAGTGAGGAGATATGGCTGGCGGCTGTGAAGTTGGAATCGGAGAACAACGAGTATGAACGGCCCAGCGGCTGCTGGCCAAGGCTCGGAGCAGCGCAGCCACTGCCCGGGTGTTCATGAAGTCTGTGAAGCTGGAATGGGTGCTGGGGAACATTGAGGCCGCCCAGGAGCTGTGTGAGGAGGCCCTGAAGCACTACGAGGACTTCCCCAAACTGTGGATGATGAAGGGGCAGATGGAGGAGCAAGAGGAGCAGACGGACAAGGCTAGAGAGGCCTACAGCCAGGGGCTAAAGAAATGTCCCCACTCCACACCCCTGTGGCTTTTGCTTTCTTGGCTGAAGGAGAAGATCGGGCAGCTGACCCAAGCTCGGGCCACTTTGGAAAAGTCTCGCCTGAAGAACCCGAAGAACCCGGGGCTGTGGTTGGAATCCGTGAGGCTGGAGTACCGTGCGGGGCTAAAGAACATCGCCAACATGCTCATGGCCAAGGCCCTGCAGGAGTGCCCCAGCTCCGGTGTCCTGTGGTCTGAAGCCATCTTCCTGGAGGCCAGGCCCCAGAGGAAGACCAAGAGTGTGGATGCCCTGAAGAAATGCGAGCACGGCCCCCATGTGCTCCTGGCAGTGGCCAAGCTGTTCTGGAGTGAGCGGAAGATCACCAAGGCCAGGGAGTGGTTCCACCGCACCGTGAAGATCGACTCCGACCTGGGGGACGCCTGGGCCCTCCTCTACAAGTTTGAGCTGCAGCACGGCACAGAGGAGCAGCGGGAGGAGGTGAGGAGGCGCTGCGAGAACGCCAAGCCATGGCACGGGGAGTTGTGGTGCGCCGTGTCCAAGGACATCGCCAACTGGCAGAGGAAGATCGGGGAGATCCTCGTGCTGGTGGCAGCCCGCATCAAGAACACCTTTTGACTGGGTGGTCTCCCTGGGCCGGGGTCTTGGGGCAGGTGGGCGAGTGTGCCTGCTGCCATGTGAGGACGGGGGGAGGGGCCCGAGCAGTTTCTGCTCTGGAATTAAAGTTTTTCTAGGTAGCGTGGGAAAAAATAGATAGATAGATAAATAGATAGATAGATAGATAGATAGATAGATAGATAGATAGATAGATAGATGATAGATAGATAGATAGATAGATAGATAGATAGATAGATGATAGATAGATAGAAAGAAAGAAAATGACCAGAGCATTATCCTGTTCCCAAACCACTTTTGATGGCCTTGTCATGGATCCTTCACTGATTACACCAACATATACAAAGCTTCTGCCCTTAGCATATTGCCAACTTCCTTCTCTTTGTCCTCTCCTCTCTATCCCCCTCTCATAGCAACATCAGTATTATACTAAGAAGAATGATTTATATTAAGTTTTAAACAAAGGCATTTCCTTCTACAGGAATGCTAATGTTGCTATTAACGAGTGGTTTTTTAAATGCCACTTCAGTTTTAGTAATAAAATCTTAGAAGTTATTTGGGCCAAGACCCTTATGTTAACAGGTGAGAAATCCCTAAAAATGAATCCTGAATGGCCCTGGACAGTTTTCCTATTGGTTAGAGCACCAATGGATATGTGTCCACTCTCTAAAAATCAATGAAAAAAATAATATCCTTGGGTGAGGATTAAAAAAAAAAGGAAGCCTGAATGACTTATTCTAAAGCCTTATACCTTAGAAGTGACAGCTAACAGGGCATCCCCATTCTTCTGATTCTGCCTGCTGTGTGTTCCATCACTAGTACAATACTAAAACATCTCAATATTTACTAATATCAACCAGTGGGAGAAAGTGTAAAATTCTATTAATTTATTAATTAATTTATTTATTTAGTACATTATAAGAAAGTAGGACATTTGATACACAACTAATCTCAGGAACTTTTAATCCTTAAGTACTTTTAAGCATATATTTGTGCTGAATGTAAATATTTGTATAAAGGATTCAAAGTTGAGTAAAATGTCTGTCTGCCTTACAGAGCCTCTGTTTCATGGCCCCAACCTATGTTTCCTAACCTATGACCGTAAAGACCAGATGACTCTCCAAATTTAGGTATCTCCACTCCTGCAGCACATGCCATATATATGCACCTAAATGCCTTCTTTACCAAACTGACTGGGTGACTAGTAGGAAAAATAGAACTCTTGAATCTTTGCTCCCCTGCTCCTTAAATAGTTCCTTATTCAGATATGCCATTTCAGTAAATAGCATCACAGCTGCCCAGCTGCTCAGGCCAAAGTCATCAGACTTATCTTTGATTTGGCTCACTCAATTATAAGTTACGCCAACTCTACCAGCTCCTCTTCCAGAATCCATTCCCTTCTATCTCCACCATAACCACCCCTGTCCAAGCTCTCTGATCTTGTGACTAGTAGACTTCCATCATAACCACCTCACTACTTTCCTGTCTCCATCCTTTCCCCTGGTCTATTATCTATAAGGCAGCCAAAGGAACTTTTTAAAAAATAAGTCATATCACAAAAATCTTCTACTCAAAAATCTCCAGTGTCTTTGCATGGCACTCAGTATAAGCACCAGGTTCCTTTATGGAGCCTACGGTGCCCTGCTTCTTCTGGTAGATAGATACTAACTAAATCTTGATGTCTGATAGGCAAGTTCCCCCACTTCAACCTTTTTCTTCTGCAGGAGTATCTTGGTTATTTTTTTTTCATTCCTGCTACTTTCTTGGGCTTACTCTGTTTTAACTTAAGCAGACTCTTTAATTCATTAATTCTTATACTTTGTTCTTTTCTCATATAATCACTTAGATTTTCCTGCAATTACTTCTTTAGCTTTATTCTTTGGTTTTTGCATTTACTATTTTTATTCAAATTCTGGTTTATGTCTCACTGATGGTAATTAATTGAAGCTATTCTAGACTTGCTTTAAGAACTAGTATATGTCAATTTTTGCAAATGCTGCATGCACACTTGAAAAGAGAGTTTATCCTCCAGTTTTGGGGTACAGGGCTCAATATATACCATTAAGACAAATTGTTAACTATGTTTTCAAATCTTCTCTACCCTTGTCCACATCTTCTTAACCAATCAAATACTAGATAGATAGTTTGAATCCTCCCAATATGACAGGGGATTTGTCTATTTCTCCTTGAACTTGTGTGGATTTTGCTTTCTATATTTTGTATCCACTTTAGTAATGCATATAAATTTAGACTTGTTATATACTACTGCTGAACTGAATATTTTAACATTTCACATTTAACCTCTATATCTTTAATAATTTTTGTTATTTTTGTAGATTGTTTTGTTTTGTTTTGGCCTGATTTATCATTTTAACCTTAACCTTCCTATGTCCTCAATTTGTAGTTTATTGTTTCTAAAGTCAAATAGCTGGATTTTGTTTTTAACCCATTCTGATTATCTTTGAATTGGTAAATTTAAAATTATATTTATTGCTTCTAGTTATCCCACATTTTCCATTCTTCTTTTTTTCTCTTTTTATGCTTTTGGATTGATTGAGCTTTGGTTTCCCCCCTTCCCCACCCCTTAGGGCCTAAGGCTTAGGCAATCTTTCCCCTCTGCTAATGTGAAAATTATAAACACTACTTTTATTCTTTCAGTGATCACCCTTGATATTTTACCAAATATAACAATGTCAATAGTTAATCAAATTTCTACCCTCTTACTGAATTGACATTTTTCCAAAGAAGATATATGAATCACCAATAGACATATTAAAGATGCTCAGCATCACTAGTCATCAGAGAAATGCAAATCAAAACAACAGTGAGATGTCACTTCACACCTTTTAGAATGGCTAATATAAAAAAGATAAGAGATAACAAGTGTTGGGGAAGATGTGGAGAAAAGGGAACTTTGTGCACTGCTGGTGGGATTGTAAATTGGTATAGTCACTATAGAAAACAGTATGGAGATTCCAAAAAATATTAAAAGTACTGCTATGTATATACTTAAATTAAATGAAATCACTACCTCAGGTATATCTGCACCCCCTTATTCATTGCAGCATTATTCACAATAGCCATGATATGGAAACAACCTAAGTATCCTAAGTGTCTGTGGACAAAGAAATAGATTTTTAAAAATAACACACACACACCCACAATGGA
This sequence comes from Myotis lucifugus, assembly GCF_000147115.1. Classification (NCBI taxonomy): domain Eukaryota; kingdom Metazoa; phylum Chordata; class Mammalia; order Chiroptera; family Vespertilionidae; genus Myotis; species Myotis lucifugus. The sequence goes on from NW_005871307.1 coordinate 992,729, forward strand.
ATTTTTTTCAGCCATAATAAAGAAGGAAATCTGTTGAGGTCCAGCCCCAGCAAGTCCAGGGGTTCCCAAAGGTGTGGATGGAGTCGGTGAAGAAGGAATGACATGCAGGCAGCTTTCAGTTGATCAGCATAGTTGGTTTCTCTAGCCAGGTTCTAGCCAGGTTCTCCAGCCAGGTTCTGTCACCAGGTTCTCCAGCCAAGTTCTGTCCAGGATCTCCAGCCAGGTTCTGTCTTTTATTGTCTTGTTATATCTGTATTTATACTAGTTGATTTTAATCCTGTCAATTTCTATTCCAAAGGTTAGGGCGTTTCTTATCTCCATTCCAGGGAGTAAAGATTATGTAGCTTAAGAGTGATTGTTCATAGTTAAAGTGATTAACTATCCGCCTGGCACTTAGTTAAGGGGTTTTATTTCCTCCCTAACTTCAGGGAAAAATCCCTACCTGGGGAAACAACCTTTCTCGGAGAGGTGACCTTGGTTAAAACACATAGTGCCAAGAAGGTGAGCAAACATATTAAGAATAGTATGCCATATACGCCAGGTCCCTTGAAACATATGCTGTGCAGGTGTTTCTTCCCTGCAGCGACTGTGTCAAGCAGCAAGGATGAACCGGCTTCCGGCAGAAATCCTACTATTTGTGACAATATGGATGAACCTTGAGGGCATTAAGCTAAGTGAGACAGGTCAAACAGACAAAGACAAATACTGTATGACTTCATTTATATGTGAAATCTAAAAAGAGCCAAATTTATAGAAACTGAGAGTAGAATAGTGATTGCAAGGGTCTAAGTGTTGCAGTGGTTCTCAACCTTCCTAATTCCGCGACCCTTTAATAGAGTTCCTCATTTTGTGGTGACCCCAAACCATAAAATTATTTTCGTTGCTACTTCATAACTGTAATTTTGCTACTGTTATGAATCATAATGTAAATATCTGATATGCAGGATGTGTTTTCAGGGGTCATGACCCACAAGTTGAGAACCGCTGGAATTGTTGGTCAAAGGGTACAAAGTTCCAGTTATAAAATGAATAATCTCATATATTCATCTATGATTCTAATATCCAGCCTGGTGACTATGGTTAGCAATACTGCATTGTATGCATGTAAGTTGCCAAAAGAGTAAATCTTAAATGTCCTTACCATCAAAAATATTATAGTTATGTGAAGATATGAAAATGTTAAGTAACCTTATTGTGATAATAATTTTATAATATACACATTACCAAGTCTTCACATTGTACACTTTAAGCTTATACAATGTTATATGCCAAATATATCTAAACAAAGCTGGGAAAAATCTCTAATTTCCTCATGAGAAATGCAAAACTTTCACTTCAATCACCTCCCTTCAAATTATATCTGATTGTTTTCTATTCTTTTCATTTTATCTAGTTTTTTAAAACATCACAAATAAGACAATTATTAATATTACCCTTTAAACAGTTAATTATTGGTATTCTGGTGCCATTTTTCTTTTATCTAAAGTGCATTCTTCAGAAGTTCAAGTTTCTTGGAGCTAACCTGTTTGCCTAAAAATGACATTAATTTTCCCATATGCAAACGTAGTGTTAGTAGAATGAGAATTTTAAATAGTTATTTATTCCTGTCATTTTGAAGATTTTTATTTTACTGTCCTCTGGCTTCCACTGATGCTGGTAAAAATTCTGATGTAATAATTGTCTGTATTTTGTAGGTGACCTATCTTCTCTTTCTGGGTCCTTTTAAGATCTTCTCTTTATCTTTTATATCACACTAGAGGCCTGGTGCATGAAAATTCATGCACTGGTGGGAGTCCCTCAGCCAGACCTGCCCCCTTTTCACAGTCTGGGAGCCATCAGGGGTGGGAGGTGACCTGGCCATCAGGGGAAGGTGACGCCCCATCACACCTCTGCTGCTGCCACTGCTGGCATTGCAAGCCTTGGCCAGCCCTGGTTACCTGCGCCTCGGGCTGCCCTGGGCAGCTGGGCAGCCGCCATCCAAGGTTTGCCTGTGCCTTGGGCTGGCCCTGGGTGGCTGGGGGGCTGAGCGGATGGGGGGGGGGGACTCCAGAGGCAGGTGTGCTGAGCGGCCAGGCCCGCTGGGGGTGGGTCCAGCCTTGCTGCGTGACTACTGCCCCGGTGGGGCTGAGGGGACTGGGCACCACCATCTTGAGACTGTGGGTGCCGCCATCTTTGAGGGTGGGGCAGTCAATTAGCATATTCCCTCCTTATTGGCTGTGGGCACTGCCATCTTTGAGGGCGGGGTAGTCAATTAGCATATTCCTTCCTTATTGGCTATGTGCGCCACCATCTTTGCCATGGTGTGAGGGTCAATTAGCATATTCCCTCTTTAGTAGATAGGCTGTATCAGTGAAATACTATAATGCAATGTATTTTACTGACCCTGTTTGTCTTTCCTATATTCATGGAAAAATAGCTTTTATCATTCTCAAAAATTTTAGACACTATCTTTTCAAATATTGCCTCCATTTCCTATCCTCTCTGTTCTTTCATTTGAACTCTGATTAGATATGTTAGACATCTATCTACCTTCCTTCCATATTTTTTCCTCTTTGCTCTATGTGGGTTATATCTTCAGAAACTTTCTCTAGTTTATGAATTCTCTTTCAATTTGTATATAATATGTTAAAAACATACTATACATCAAGCTGTAATTTCAACCATTATATTTTTATTTCTGGAAGTTCTATTTACTCATTTTTAATATATCTGTGCATTATTAATAGTCTCTTGCTTTTAAGTAATTTTGATGATTACATTTTTTATTTCTTCTTACAAAAAGAATTTTTATAAGAGTTTATTTGAGCCAAACTGACAACATATGCCAGGGGAACTAGTTCTCAAATGCTTCCTACATTTTTATTTCTTAAAAAAAATTCTTTATATGCTGTGTCTGAAAAGTCTAATACCTAAAGTAACTGATCTAGCTCTGTTGTACTTTTGCTAATTCTCAGTAGCTATGGCTTGTTTTTGTGAGTGCTGGTAATTGTTACTTTGAACTCACATGTGGTTCAGTTTCAACCAGGGGGATTCAGAGGGGCTTGCAGAGGAATGCTTCCCTCCAGGGACGATGTATGTTTGTTTCTGCAAGGTGTCCAGAGTCCTTTAGAAAAACACTTGTCAGTATCCATGGCATTTCTACACACTCTGAGGTCCTACTGTCACTTTAAGCTGCAAACACAGTTGCAGTCCAGTCCCTGACAGTAATCAAAGCCCTTTGCTTTAATGTCAAATATAGTCACCTCCAGTCACCTGCAGAGGAAAATCTGGGCATTATCCCTCTTTTCTCTCCAACCCCCAGCATTCGTCCCAACTACTGCTTGCCAATGTTTCCCTATCAGAATCAAGACCAAAATGGAGAACATTAGGAAAACAGAGTCAAACAGCAGCTGGGCCATTTTCTACCCGATGAATGGTTGGCTGCTTCCTTCTCTCAAAGACATTTTTGTGGGCACCTGAGTGGTTCTCCTGTTGTATTTGTTCTCCTGATACATGAGTAAACTGAACTGGATGCTTCTTTCAGCCCTGCTCCTCTAACCGATTTTCTTGCACAGACTCGTAGAGTCCATGATTTTTTCATTTAGGCCTCCTGGTTTCAGGCCAGCTCTCTCCCTCCCACACAGACCACTCTGGCCCATGGAAAAGCATCCTATGATTTACCTCCAAGAGAGGTGCAGCCCCTTCCCCCACAAAACTGCAACTCCCTTTGTTCCACCCTGCCAGCCAATGTCTCTCTCCTTCTAGATTTTTTTTTTATCATGTGGTATTGCAACAGAATATCTACCTCTCCCTTGCCTGGGGCAGAAATTAGAGTCCTCGAGGAGGCAGCCTGCCTGCATCCCAGCAGGAACTGGGCCTGCAGAGCCAATGCTGGGTGCTGTGTGAGGGCTGGTCTCTGGATCTTTACGTGGACTCTAAGGCTTTGTCTTTGGGGGTCTCAACTCAAAGCTGGAGGTTCTTACAGGGCTCCTCCTCCTTGGTGGTCTGAACTGAAAACTCCCGCCACCCAGCACCACAGCATGCTGCAACTTTGCTCAGCTTTTATACTTCTTAGCAGTTGGTTGTGTTCATTTTGCTTTCTTGGCCTTTCAATTTTTTAATGTACATCTTAGAAATCAGGAAATGCCTTGAAGATAAATTGTTCACAGACTCAGTTCTCTTTGGTTCCCTTTTCTCTGTGTCCCTGGTTCATCAAGTCTGGCAACTTAGTATCTCAACCTTCAGTTTTTTTGACTGAAGCAAGCTATGAACTGCCACATTCTGTTTGGGTTCCACATCCCATGCCAGGACCTGAATCAGCAAATGCTCCAAGAGGACAAGAACAGTTGTAAAGAAAAGAATCACCTCACTGCATCTGTCTCCTGTCTAGCATCTTGGCCCTAGGAATCCTGGCAATTTGATTGCTCTTTGAGGCTCAGACTAATTTACATTTTATTTTATTCAGCTTTCACAGTGCTTCAGCACCAGGGTTATTCTGATACAAAGTACTCCTTCACAGCCAGAAATGGAAATCCTTTTCAAGTTTTTTCCCCAAGAAATGTACCAGGTGGCATATACACTTATTTAATAAAAATGCCTTGCTATTGGCTTTAAATATGAAAGATAATTTGACATACTAGTAGAACAAAATTCTTGGTTCACAACAGCTTTTTTCAAAATGTTGTAAATGTTATTGCATATTCTTTTTTTTTTTAATCCTCACCAGAGGATATGTTTTCATTGATCCTAAAGAAAGAGGAAGGGAGAGGGAGAGAGAGAAAAAAAAAATCCATGAGAGAGAAACATTGATTGGTTGCCTCGCCTATGCACCCTGACCAGGAATAGAACCCACAACGTGGGTAGTGCCCTGGCCAGAAATCAAACCTGCGACCTTTCAGTGTATGGGACAATGCTCCAACCAAGTGAGTCACACCAGCCAGGGTTTGCTCCATATTCTTTTTGCATTTAATATTGCAGAAGAAAAGTCTTACATGAGTCTTTTTGTTCCTTTGGAATAAAAGTTAAAATTACTTAATGTTTCCAGCAAGACACCAAAAAGGATTAAAGCTACAAGACAATGTCTGCATAGGTTTTCCGTACAGGTGATTGAGAAGGGATTTCACAGTTTGAGGCCTCCCTATAGAGGATGTGGGATGAGGAATTGGGATGATTCCTGAAGAGGTTTTAGGGGATGCCTTTGGAGTTTGTTATTAATTCCAACCTATGGCTGGCACTCTCCCCTCAAGTGTGTTGGGGGTGAGTTCAGTAGACACTCAGAATCCTTGAGAAGATTTCCACTTTGAGATAAGGAAGTCCTTTTCACACAGCCATCTTTTAGTGTTTGTATATTGGCCATTTATAAGAAGTAACAAATACTATATGGTCTCAACTAAAGTAAACATGCACAGAATAAATGTTTTAAGGAACCAGCCCTAGCCAGTTTGGCTCACTGGATAGAGCGTCGGCCTGGGGACTGAAGAGTCCCGGGTTCTATTCCGGTCAAGGGTATGTACCTTGGTTGCAGGCACATCCCCAGTAGGGGGTGTGCAGGAGGCAGCTGATCGATGCTTTACTCTCATTGATGTTTCTAACTCTCTATCCCTCTCCCTTCCTCTCTGTAAAAAAATCAATAATATATATTTTTTAAAAATGTTTTAAGGAACCACAACAAAAGGATTAGTGTACTTGGAATCTAGGTGATTCTTATGTTTGTCTTCATCCGTTATCTTGTTTTGCCAAAATTTAAAAAGACATACTACTTTTTATAATTATATATGCTGTTTTTTTTAAAAAAAAAAATACCTAAATATAGACTTATAGACTTGGAAAGAGTAGAGTACCAGGATTGGGAAAGGAAGTTCCATTCTCTTATCTCATATTTTGACCTATTCACCTCTTCCATTTTACTGTTCTGGAATTATATCCTTTTATAATAAACTGGTGATCAACAATTCAAATGCTCTTCAATCAATTTCTTTTACCACTCTATTTGGTGGGCTAAGGCCTATAAATAACAAAAGCCCAGAGAATTTAAATAACTTACCTAAAGTCTACCCAAGTGTGTGACATCCGTACTACAGCTTATAAAATGTGGTTTGGGTTGAGCCACACAGTCTGGTTCACCTGAGGGAAAATCCCACCCACGAACAGGACAACAATAATAATACCTAATTACAACAAGAGAACCCAAATAAACCACACAAGGGACATAAGATATCAAGGAGATTGCAACAGTGGGTCCCCCAGGACACCTACTACATAGGACCATGCTGTGAAGATTTAGAGTCATAGCAGTTCTATCTAAGACAGAGAAACAAATACAAAGAGAAAACCAAAATGGGGAGACAAAGAAACAACCACCAAATGAAAGAAAATGAGGAATCTCCAGGAAAAGAGCTAAATGAAATGGAGGCAAGCAAGTTATCAGACATAGAGTTCAAAGTAATGGTTATGAGGATGTTCAAGGAATTTAGTGAGAACTAAAAGGAACTTAGTGAGAACTACATCGGCATGAAAAAGGACATAGAAACCATGAATAAGAACCAATCAGAAATGAAGGATACCATATCTGCTATCAAGAGTACACTGGAAGGAATTATAAGTAGGCTGAATGAAGCAGAGGATCAGAGCAGCAATTTGGAAGACAACGTAAAAACAAAACAAACAAACAAACAAAAAAAACACACACACACACAACACACTCAACAGAAAAGAAAAAGAATTTTTAAATAAAAGGATTGCCCCTGGCTGGTTTGGAGCACTGGCCCATGGACTAAAGAGTCTGGGTTTGAGTCCTGATCAAGGGCATGTACCTGGGTTGCAACTGATCACTGCCTGTGTCAGGGTGTGTGCAGGAGGCAACAGATTGATGTGTCTCCCTCACATCAATGTTTCTCTCTCTTTCTCTTCCCCTTACTCCCTTCCATTCTCTCTAAAAATCAATTGGGGGAAAAATATATCCTCAGGTGAGGATTAACAAAGAAACCACACCACACAAACAACAAAAAATAAGGAGAGTTTAAGGGAACTTTGGGACAACATGAAATGTAACAATATCTACATCATAGGGATACCAGAAGGAGAAGAAAGTGAGCAAGGGATATAAAAACCGTTTGAAGAAATAATGACAGAAAACTTCCCTAATCTCATGAAGGAAAAAGTCCTTCCCACAAGCTCAGGAAGCACAGAGAATCTCAATCAAGATGAGCCCAAAGAAACCCACACCAAGACACATCATAATTAAAATGGCAAAGTTTACAAACTAAGAAAGAATATTAAAGGCATCAAGAGAGAAAACAGTTACCTACAAGGGAATTCCCGTAAGGCTGTCAGCTGATTTTTCAACAGAACACTTCAGGCTGAAGGTATTGGCATGAAGTACTCAAAATAATGAAAAGCAAGGAACTGAAACCAAAACTACTCTAGCCACCAAGGCTATCATTGGAAATTGAAGGTGAAATAAAGAGCTTCCCAGACAAAAAACAAAAAGGCTAAAGGAATTCATTACAACCAAACCAGCATTGCAAGAAATGTTAAAGGGACTGCTTTAAGAAAAAGAAATATAGAGAGAGAGGAACATAGGATAAAGAAAAAAATGGCAATAAATAAGTACTGATCAGTAATAACCCTAAATGTTAATGGATTAAATGGTCCAATCAAAAGACATAGGGTAGCTGAATAGATAAGAAAACATGACCCGTATATATGCTGTCTACAAGACACCCACCTTAAAACAAAAGACTCACACAGGATGAAAGTGAACAGATAGAAAAAATATACCATTTAAATAGAAATTTTAAAAAAGCAAGGATAACAATACTCATATCTGACAACATAGACTTCAAAACAAGGCCATAACAAGAGATAAAGAAGGTCACTACTTAATACTAAAAGTATTGATCCAACAAGAGGACATAACACTTGTAAACATATATGCACCCAATATAGGAGCACCTAAGTTCAAAAAGCTCTTAATGGACTTTGAGACATTGGCAGCAATATAGTCACAGAAGGGGACTTTAACACCCCACTATCATCACTGGATAGATCTTCCAGATAAAAAAATCAATAAGGAAACAGAGACCTTTAATGATACACTGGATCAGATGGATTTAATTGCTATTTCATCCCAAAGCTGCAGATTATATATTCTTCTCAAGTGCTCATGGAACATTCTCAAACATAGACCACATGTTAGAATACAAAATAAGTCTTAAGAAATTTAAGAAAATTGATACTATACTAAGCATCTTCTCGGATCACAATGGAATGAAACTAGAAATCAACCACCAAAAAAAACCCTCAAAAATATTCAAACACATGGATGGAGGCTAAATAGCAATGAATGCATTACCAAGGAGATCAAAGAAGAAATAAAAAATTACCTGGAAATAAATGAAAATGAACACACAACAACCCCACATCTATGGGACACAGCAAAAGCAGTTCTGAGAGGGAAGTTCATGGCATAGTAGGCCTACTTCAAGATGCAATAAAAATCTCAAATAAACAATCTAACCTGACACCTAAAAGATCTAGAACAAATATTTAAAAATATATATGGAACCAAAATAGACCCTGAATATCATTAGCAATCTTGAGAAAGAAGAACAAAGTTGGAGGGACCACAACATTAGATATCAAACTATACTACAAAGTCACTGTAATCAAAACACCCTATATTGGCACAAGAACAGGCATATAGATCAATGGAACAAAACAGAGTGTCCAGAAATCAATCCACATTTTTATGGTCAATTAATATTTGACAAAGGAAGCAAGAGCATACAATGGAGTAAAAACAGGCTTTTCTATAAATTGTGGTGGGAAAATTGAACAGGTACACGCAAAAAAAAAAAAATGCAACAAGGCCACCAACTTATACTATACAAAAGAATAAACTCAAATTGGATAAAAGACTTACATGTTTTCCAGTCTTACGTTTAAGTCTTTTATCCATTTTGAGTTTATTTTTGTGTATGGTGTGAGTTGGTGGTCTAGTTTCATCCTTTTGCATGTATCTGTCCAATTTTCCCAACACCATTTATTGAAGAGACTGTCTTGACTCCATTGTATGCTCTTGCCTCCTTTGTCGAATATTAATTGGGCATAGTGGTTTGGGTCGATTTCTGGGTTCTCTATTCTATTCCATTGATTTATATGTCTGTTCTTGTGCCAGTACCAAGCTATTTTAAGTACAGTGCCTTTGTAATACAGTTTGATATCTGGTATTGAGATCCCACCTACTTTGTTCTTCTTTCTCAGGATTGCTGCAGCTATTCAAGGTCTTTTTTATTCCAGAGGAATTTTTGGAACATTCGTTCTAAATCTGTGAAATATGCCATTAGTAATTTAATGGGGATTGCATTGAATACTAGAGGAATCCACAGGCAGTGAAATCGCAAACATAAGCCGAAAGAATTTCTTCTCTGATAATGCTCCTAGGGCAATGGAAACTAAAGAGAAAATAAACAAATGAGACTACAACAAAATAAAAAGCTTTTGCACAGCAAATGAAACCATCAACAAAACAACAAGAAGACCCACTACATGGGAGAATATATTTGCCAATGATATCACCGATAAGGGTTTAATCTCCAACATTTACAGGGAACTCATGAAACTTAAAAATAGAAAGATAAACAATCCAATCAAAAAATTGGCAACGGACCTAGATAGACACTTTTCAAAAGAGGACATACAGAAGGCCGAAAGACATATGAAAACATGCTCAAAGTCACTAATTATACGAGAGATGCAAATCAAAACGACAATGCGGTATCATCTCACACCCACCAGAATGGCTATCATCAACAAATCAACAAACAACAAGTGTTGGAGAAGATGTGGAGAAAAAGGAACCTTTCTGCACTGCTGGTGGGAATGCAGACTGGTGCAGCCACTGTGGAGAACAGTATGGAGCTTCCTCAAAAAACTAAAAATGGAACTCCCATTTGACCCAGTGATCCCACTTCTAGGAATATATCCCAAGAAGCCAGAAACACCAATCAGAAAGGATATATGTACTCCTATGTTCATAGCAGCACAATTCACCATAGCTAAGATTTGGAAACAGCCTAAGTGCCCATCAACAGATGAGTGGATTAAAAAACTGTGGTACATCTACACAATGGAATACTACGCTGCGGTAAAAAAGAAGGAACTCTTGCCTTTTGCAACAGCCTGGATGGAACTGGAGAGCATTATGCTAAGTGAAATAAGCCAGTCAGAGAAAGATAAATACCTCATGATTTCAATCATTTGTGGAATACAGAGAACAACATAGACTGATGAACAGGGACAGATCCAAAGACAGAGAAACAGCAATCAGACTATTAATCCCCAGAGGGAAAGTAGGGGAGGGAGGGAGCAAGGGGAAGAGATCCACCAAAGGACTTGTATGCATGCATATAAGCCAAACCAATGGACATGGACAACAGGGGGATGAGAGCATGAGTGGGGGGGCGGGTTAATGAGGGGGATGAGGACACATTTGTAATACCTTAACTAATAAAGAATTTTTTTAAAAAAAGACTTACATGTAAATTGTGATACCATAAAAGTCCTAGAAGATACCATAGGCAGTAAAATATCAGACATCTCTCAGGACAATATTTTCTGCTGATATGTCTCCAAGGGCAAGGGAAACACAGGAAAAAATAAACAAATGGGACTACATCAAACTAAAAAGCTTCTGCACAGTAAAAGAAACCTTTAACAAAATGAACCCATTGTATGGGAAAACATATTCACCAATGATACATCTGATGAGGGGTTAATATACAAAATTTATAAAGAACTTATACAACTCAATACAAGGAAGACAATCCAATTAAAAAGTGGACAAAGAACCTGAATAGACACTTCTCCAAAGAGGACATACAACTGGCCAACAGACATATGAAAAAAAATGCTCAAGGTCACTAATCATCAGAGAGATGCAAATTAAAACTACAATGAGGTATCACCTCACACCTGTCAGAATGACTACCATGAGTACTAGTAAATCAACAAATGACAAGTGCTGGCAAGGATGTGGAGAAAAGGGAACCCTCGTGCACTGCTGGTGGGAATGCAGACTGGTGCAGCCACTATGGAAAATAGTATGGAGTTTCCTCAAAAAGTTAAAAATGGAACTGCCATTTGACACAGTAATCCCACTTCTAGGAATATATCCTAAGAAACCCAAAACACCAATCAGAAAGAATATATGTACTCTTATGTTCATAGCAACATTATTTACAATGCCAAGATCTGGACACAGCCCAAGTGCTCATCAGCAGAAGGGGGGAGGGGGGAGAAGGGAGCAAAGGGAGGGGGATAGGGGACATCTGCAATAGTGTCAACAATAAAAAATTCAAATAAAAAATTAAAAATAAACACAAAATAAAATGCCTAAATATACCCCCCCAAACACACACACACACACACACACACACACACACACACCAGAAACCTTTTCTCTGGATAGTGATTTCCCCCTCTATATCTGTTCTATTTATTAGGCTGGGACTCCCCCTCTATAATTGTTCTATTAAACAGGGAGAGGACTTAAGAAAATACCAGTTCCAGACATCTGGAAGGTCTGTGTGTTGGGTGGTCTGAAGGGCACAAGGGCTGTGTTCTCTCCAGCTGCAAACTGAAAGTTAGACCAGCCCTCATTCTGCCTCTTCATGGGACCACAGGTTTGGTCCTTTTTTTTTCACTACCTCCTGCCACTCATTGTGCCTTCTCTCCTCTGGACCCCTCCTCTGCTCACACACAGTCAGCTTCCACCCCACCCCCACTGGCTGGTACACAATGCAGCATGTTTTCATTCAACTATTTCGGCCTTATTTTGTGGGTCCTATTTCCCCAGGAGCCTGCTAGCTCCTAGAGGGCCGGATGTGATAATGCCCACATGCTCCTTCTCTGGGCTGAGCCACTTAGGGCTTTTCCCAAATGCGATTAAACTGAGCAGGCGCATCTGCTACTCTGCCTTCACCGCTTGTCCCATGCCTTACGCATTCCATGGCATTCCCAGCCCCCAGTTTTCTTTGGAGATTCAAACAAGGCCTAAAGAGACAAAGAAGAGCATTGGTGAGAGAAAGGCGGATTCTCTCCCAGAAGAGAAATAAGCCAGACAGGGATAGGCTCCCACTCCTCCCCCTCCTGCACAGTACAGTCCTTAATGGCTCCTGCCCCAGAGGCTGCCTTCAGATCGACAGAGAAGTGAATTGCGATGAAAAATTCATCAGCTTCTGCTTGTCCACAGCCCAGAAGCGCGAGGATCACGTGACCTGAGCAGCAGCCAGGGGGCAGTTAAGGCAGCCTCTGCAGATCCCCAGGAGACCTGCAGGGTTCAGCCTGCAGCGCCCACCTGCCAGGAGCGCCCACACCGCGGGGGATGCGCAGGGGGCTTAGCCCCTGGGGCTGAGGGCCATAGTAATTTCCAAAATACTACTGGGAAGCATGCCCTTGGATCCCAGGACCCCTTGAGTGTGTAAATAGGCCGTCCCTGACGACTGGGCCTCCCAGTTAGGGCCTATTCCCTTGCCACCAGCTTCCTGCCATTGCTCAATCCAAAGGAACAGGCTTTGGGGTTTGGGGTCAGCCAGAGTCCTCCAGTGCTGCAGTCCCGGAGCTGGGGTACTGAGGGAAGGTGGAGGGACAGACTTAGAGACATGCAACTGAGCCCCAGGAGGCCTCTGCAGCCCCTTCCATCTGGGCACGGAGCAAACAGACATTGCGTGCCTCCCCACCCCCACCCCCTAGCTAGCCAGCCACCGCCGCACTGCACTGCCAGCCATGCCGCGTCTGAGACTGCGGGAGGGACACAGAACTGCTAGCCTGCGCTCCAAGTCTGCATTTTGAAGTCACTTTCCTAAAATCGAACTTTAAATAAACATGGCTGACTTGCCTCAGGGCCACGCAGTACCATGAGATGCTATATTCTGACCTCATTGGGATGCGCAGCATTTTTCTGCTGTTTTGTTCCTGAATCAAATGCAGTGGTTAGGGGAATTTTAAATTCAGGTCAGGCTCTCCCAGGACCACCAGGCTAGGGAATGCGCTAAATCTTAGGCCAACAGCGCTCTCTGGTGGTAGTTGACAGCGTGCGGGGAGGCGAGCTGAGTGATGTAATGGTCCACAATAGTTCCTCGGAGAGCTCTGCAGCAGGATCCGCAAAGGCAGGCGTTTTATACTTCAGTTTTCCTTGTAAATGCATCATCTTACAAGGGGGTTTTCCGTAAGACCAATATTATATGATGTAACCGAAATGTCCCTCTTTGATTGCAATCTATTCTAGAGCTATTGGATTTGAAGCTGAAGAGGACATGGAGGTCTAAGTCCAACCTCCTTGACTCACAGCCTTGAGGGGCCTGGTTACGTGAGCTTTCCCAGGTCCTGCCCAGCCAGGACGTGAATCCATGCTTCTGACTCCCAAATGCAGAATTGTTTTACCTCCCTCTGCTCTCGTGGCAGCATCCAGCTCTTTTGTTCCCTGAGGACTGGAAAACTGACTCCTCACTGCCTGAAAAATTTGGGGGACAAATTCAGGTCAGGGCCTCCCACCACCAGGAGAAGGTCGCCACAGAGGAGAGTGGGCCAGTGGCAAAGTTGGGCTGCTGGACTGCAGATGAGCCTGCACTACAACTCAGAGCTTTCAACATTTGCGGATTCCTGCATTGCAGATATTCCAGTCGTTTCCTTCTGATCTTTAACTCTTGCCCTTATGATATCTCACAGTTTGAGAAACAAATTCTTCTCATTTCCAGAGGTGAAGTTTGCCTCAGGTGAGCTTCTTCAATATTGTCTCTTTCCCATTAAAAGGTTTGTATTGTCTCCTATCTTTTCACTCTCTTACATCAGGGGGGAAATCCTTTGTCTTTTCCAAGCCAAATGCATCTACTTTTACCTCTAACATAAACTGTTGCGTCCTCCCAAGAACACGGGGAGGAGGGGGGGGGGACCTCATTAGAGAAAATACAAAAAAGCAAAAAGAAACTTTAAGAACCTATCAATAACATTCTCAGGAGAATGAAATGGGATATTGTTTACCTGAAAAAATAAAGATGCACAACAAACAGAATATCCAGAGAACAGGAAAGACTCCTTGGAAATTAGAAAGTATGAGAGCAACAATGAAAGATTCAAGAAAAGAGTTAGCATAAAAATTTCGGGACATCCCCAGAAATTTGAACAAAAAAGGCAAAAACACAATAAAAATAAAACCACAAACAAACAAAAACTAGAGTCTGGCCCAGGGGTGGGCAAACTTTTTGACTCGAGGGCCACAATGGGTTCTTAAACTGGACCGGAGGGCCGGAACAAAAGCATGGATGGAGTGTTTGTGTGAACTAATATAAATTCAAAGTAAACATCATTTCATAAAAGGGTACGGTCTTTTTTTTTTTTTTAGTTTTATTCATTTCAAACGGGACGGATCCGGCCTGCGGGCCGTAGTTTGCCCACGGCTGGTCTGGCCAGTGTAGCTCAGTGGTTGAGCATCGACCTATGAACCAGGAGGTCATGTTCGATTCCTGGTCCAGGCACATGCCCAGGTTGTGTGCTCGATCCCCAGAAGGGAGCATGTGGGAGGTAGCTGATCAATTATTCTCTCTCATTGACATTTCTATTTTTCTCTCCCTCTCCCTTTCTCTCTGAAATCAAGAAAAATGTATATATTTTTTAAACTAGAAAGTTAGTACAACGGGCAGCATCAGCTACATAATGTGGGGTCTCTTGTTTAAAAAGCATTAAAGAATTTCAATATGGTGACAGCAGAGCATTAACTCACACATGGGGTTGGTGCAGTGGGCACTGCTGTCTGGTCCTCTCCTTCCTCATAGTTCAGGGATCTCATCAACCCACACCATGAGGAATCCTCCTGACCATAACTTTCAACCACAAGGTCACTGCCTTTTATGCTGCTTTGGGATGGGGGGAGGCGAGATATGGTGTCTAATGTGGTAGCCTCCGCCACACAGGGCTATTGAGGCACAGATGGGATTAGTCTGATGGAGACGCGTTGTAAGCGTAAAAAAACCACATCACCAAGATTTAGTGTGAAAAAAAGATGTCAAATATCTCATTAATAATGTATTACAGCCGAAACCGGTTTGGCTCAGTGGATAGAGGGTCGTCCTGCGGACTGAAGGGTCCCAGGTTCGATTCCGGCTAAGGGCATGTACCTGGGTTGCGGGCATGTCCCCAGTGGGAGATGTGCAGGAGGCAGCTGATCGATGTTTCTCTCTCATCGATGTTTCTAACTCTCTATCTCTCTCCCTTCCTCTCTGTAAAAAACCAATAAAATATATTAAAAAAATAATATATTACATTGATTACATGTTGAAGTGAAAATATTTTAGATATGTTAGGTTAAAATAAAATATAGTTATGAGTTTGGACAAGAGTATGGTGGTTACCAGAGGGAAGAGGGTGGGTAAAGGAGGCCAAATATATGCTGATGATTTGACTATGAGTGGTGGGCACCCAGTGCAATATACAGAGTATGTGTTATAGAAATGTACAGTTGAAACCTATATGATCTTATTAACCAATGTCACCCCAATAAATTTAATTAAAAATAAAATATAGTTAAAATTAATTTTACCATTTCTTTTTACTTTTAAAAAGTATGGCTGCTGGGGAAAAATTTAAATGTGGCTCCTGTTGTATGTCTATTGGACAGCACTGGTCTAAAGAGATTTATTACTGAGACAGTCATTAACCTTGTTATCCCTGTTCTCTTTCTTGTTGTTATTACAAGGATTCAGGGCAACAGGCCTGGCCATGTGCTGTATCGATCCATTTCCAAAGAAGAAACCAGAATCCTCTGTAGGTATTTCAAAATGATGGAGATTTAACATAGAGGATCGGGTTATCAAATTGTTATAAAGATTGAAAGAGCAAAAGGGGAAAGTGTTGTTGCCAGACATCCAGAAATGCAGAAAGCAGCTACCAGCCCCCCATCCTCCACAGGAGTCTGTGCTCCCAGGAGCTCACACCACTCTCCCTGAACTGTTTCTCAGTGGCGCCAGGAGCTCATGTGCTGGCCACAGCCAGGCAGAAGCCTTCTTACCTGTGGCTGCTGATGGTGTCGGGATTGTTGGCACTATTGTTGGAGCCGACAGTCAGCCTCCGCTCTCCCCGAACTGGAGTCACTGACTCTGCTACTGAGAGGGGACCTGCCAGAAATCAAGGCTTCTGTCTTCTCACACGCTCTCATTTCGGTGAATGCCTCCAATTGGCAGACTTCAGTAGAAGTCGGCTGTCAAAGGAGTCTGCAAAGGCAGTTTGCAAGCTTCCAGTCCTGGAGGTGAGAAGGAGGATAGAAGGAGGTGTAGAGACCTTCTATAGCATCTCCTCACAGAAGACAAAACTGGTAAACATAAGTGAATGTACCAGCAGGAAAGTCTTTGGCTGACTATGAATGAATCATTGGTAGTGAAATGGAAAACTAGGAGAGCAATGAAATTTTTAAAATAAGTCCATTACAAACTCCAGGGAAAAAAAACCTAAAGTTGTACAATCAAGGAAATATACTTATAATGCACTACTTGGTCCAGCTGTGAACAATGTTTCTATGGTCATAATATCATAAGTAGTGAATATTAATTTACCAAAAATTATGTATAATTTTATTGGGATAATGGTAAGTAGACAGTAGATGAAATGAATCTGAGCTCTAAATCTTCAACTCCCATGGCAGTAATTTAACACATAAGTTCAAGCCTGGGAGGAAAAGCCATAAGATTGCATTTTAAGTTAGTTATTTGTATCCTCAAAGGAAAGATTGAGTAGTTAAAGTAGGGAGTAGGAATCTGAAGTGAGGAATGGGGTAACAGCATTGCAGGTTGGGGTGATAAGCCTAATTTGCTTTAATGATGCACATATATTCCTTTGAAAAGTATAAAGTTGAATAAGAAGTTTTTAACTTCATAAAGAAACCTTCTGCCCTCAAACAAACAAGCAAAGCATCCACTACTCATAGAGCATTCATTGTAAACATACATTTATGGTAATGACAAAAAGAAAATGCCATTAGTGTCATAGGAAAGCGATGCTTGACAGCATTGAGTGGCATGATTTATTTGTGGAAGGAAAAGTTGACTGAGCAAGAGCAAATTATTATCTTTAGCTGTATTCTTTACCATAAATAAGTCTAGCTGTTCTTGGATGAGCAATGGTAGTTACAAATACCGTTTTGGAAGGGTAATGTGGAACATGTTGTTTCAGACTACCAGCCATGCCAAGATTGTTAGTTAGATAACTTTGAAATAGATGTTAATTCATTGGAGCTAAATTGTATTTGGACAGAAACATTTACTGCTCCCCGAACATCTACCCTCTTGTAGTTAGGTAGGGCCATGTGACCTTCCAGCCAGTAGGTTGAGTGGAAGTGATCTGTTCCTCTGAGCCAAGCATTTAGGAGCCAGTGCTCAGCTTCTCAGCCCTCTCCTCCCAGCCTTGTGATTACTGAGAAGAGAGTCACAGATGGTAACAGTGTTTTGCATCTCTGAGTGACCATGTGGAGGAGTCACCCATCATTCAGCGGCCTTGAGTGGTTGAGAAATAAACTTGTATTGTTTAAACACCTGAGATTTTGGCTTGTACATTTTACTTTAACATAATCCAACCTATTCTGCCAAATGTTCTTTTGTATTGTTTCACTTACTATGTAATCGTAAAATGTGCTATTAATGGAACTCACTGAGCCACCATCATAAATCCATCACCAGGTGTATTTAAGCAATGATTCTAATAAGAACAATGAGTTTATGTGGAGTCTCACACACCCACTTACAAAGGCTTCTAAGATGACTTTCTTTAAGATGGTTGTTGGAAGAGGAAGGTACAGCAAGTGGCCACATAACAGATCTATTCTCTGGTTAAAGTTACCTTAACTTTGAGGGAACAGAACCCACAACTGAATAGTCATCATGTCCTAGCTAACTGACAGCTTTCAAAGGAAACAGAACTAAAGGAGTTAGACGGTTTAGATTGAGTCAAATATTTCAATCGGTCAATCAATAACATTATTTCAAAGCCTGCTGAGTTCAGTTGTTGAGTAAGTACAACATAACACTAAAAATGAATGGGAGATATATTTATTTCCCCCAAAACAAAAAAGAAGAACCACCATGGGCGAGCACTGTTAAACATTTTTGTAAGATAACATCTCAACAAACACACAATAATATACTCCCGATTTCATACTTGTGCTGAAGCCACAGAACTAAGGAGACTGGGGAAATCACTCAGTGGAGGATTCACAGGGATGGTGTTTCAAGTTGGGCTTGTAGGAGGCAAAACAAGAATTAGTAGACAGGTGCAAAGAACATACACCACATGAAAATATGGGCACACAGAGAAGTCCAGGGAAGAGCAGGTAATGTGCAGAAGACAAGATCAGCATGCATGGGATGACAGTTCCTGAAGGGGGATAAAAAGGATGACATCCAGATAAGGAGAAATTAGTGAGGGACCCTGAAGGCCAGTGATGTAAATCATTTAAGAATTGCTTAACGAGGTTTATATAAAATGATCTGGAAAAGAGAGATTATAGAGATGGGGAAAGAAGACCAACCTGGACATAATGCCATGATTCAACTATGAAATTATGAATTGGGATGTTTTTGGGGTTTGGAAAGGAAGGAGAAAATCCAAAAGACAAACTCAGAAGGATTTGAGGATGGATTTAGATGTGAGGGTTAACAAAAAGAGAGGAGATGGGGTTTTCAAGCTTGGGGGAATGAAAGGGTGTCTACTTAGGGGTAAACAAAGTGCTTCCAAACCCAACACTAGAATTTTCCTCTAATCCCAGTGGGAAGAACAAATTAGACCAAAGAAAGAGATAGAGAAGAGCAGGAAGGAAGGATAATGCTCCTAATCTTTTAACTTTTTGAAGCCAATGATCATATGTTTCCTTACCTTAGTGTCCTATTCCTGTCTCTAATACAAGAACTAATACCTGGAACCAACCAAAGAATAATTATTGAGTGAGAAAGTAAATTGATTCAAACTGATTTAGGTTTTCTGTAGACTAGAGATGTCAGAGCCATCTGCACCCTTCCACTACACACTGCGGGCGTCGAGGTCTCTATTCAGGCACCACCAAAGGATTTCTCATAAGAAACGAACTCTAAGTGGGGAAGGAGCCAGGTCTAGGAAGACTGAGCTCATAATAACACCTTAGGTATCAGGGGGAAGTTGAGATTCAGGATCAGTGGTCAGGTTGTCTCCTACACAGGTCTGAGTCCTGAGTGGGGGACCTTAAAACTGAAAGGGCTGCTTCCCTGCCACGATGGAGCATGGTGCAGGCTGTGACATCATGAAACCTTAGTGTTGAGTTACAGGTTAACCATCATGAAATTATGAGAGGCCACAGCACCAGGAAGAGCAACGATAGGCGACAACATGCTGGCCACTTGGAAAAGCAGGCTGGAGGCAGCAGCCCTGTCACAGCAGAGTTAAGACCATGGGAGTATATTTATTCATAAGATCATTTGAAAATTCCTCCTAGAAGCACTTGAAGAGGTGGGAAATATTCAGGGAGCCACTCAGTTAAGAAATAATCAAAGCCTTTGCCCAAAGTGTATGAGACTGTGAAAGGCAGCGCCCAAGCTGGTGCACATTGCAAGCATTTGAAGGTGCTTCCAGAGGGGCCACTGCTGCCCTGCGAGGGGGAAAGGATGAGTTAACAGCCATGCAAAGCTTCTGATCAGTAAGCTGCACCCCATATGATGTGGACCAATTTCTTACCATAATAACAAAAAATGTTCGAGGAATTAGAAAATAATTAACTGTGCCACACAGAATAATTAACTGCTCCACTCAAATTTTAGCTTCCCATCATGCCTGGCACTCTCCTGCCTGTGCCTACCCACCATCCAGTCTCTGCCTTTCTTTACCAATGGGGCCTCCATTTTGTTCTGGGTGGAGTGTGGAAGGCCATGTAACACATTTCTAGGGGGATGCATAAGTCTCTGGGTGATGTTTCTTTGGGGCTTTCTATAAAGGGGGAGATTCCCCAGCTATGCACCTCTGCCCTTTATCCTTCCCCTTCTTCTTACAAAGAGTGTGGAGTAGCTGCTGTCTTGTGAATACAAGGCTTAAAACATATGAAGACGAAAGCCACCTGCCCAGGAGGGCTGAACAGAACATAAGTAGAAGGAGATCAGGGCCCCGATGGCATCAAAGAGCCACTATACCATCCCAGATTGCCTACCTGGAGACCTCAGGTTATGAGAGAAAAATAATGCTACAATTGGGTTAAGCCACCAGATGGGTTTTCATCACAGGTAGCCAACGCAGTTCCTAACCTATCCACTGCTTTTGCCCCTTGGCTCAAGCACGTACTCCATCTGCAGCACCCTAGTCTACTCCCTCTGCTGAACTGATTTATTCCCTTATGTCCTACCACACGCAGAGGTTCCTGTGTTCTTGTGCTCCTGTGTTCCTCCCTGGTCTCCAGCACACAGGGGTTCCTCCCTCATCCTGCCCCTCCTTGGCCTCCTGCACACAGGGATCCCTTCCTCATCCCTCAGCACTGTTAGCTGGCTGTGTCACATGAATAGCATTTCTGCTTCCTGTTAGCTCCTCTTTTATACAGGAAGTGTCTTCTCAACTATGCTGTGACTTTCTGATGGCAAAGACCCATTACTATTTCTTTTTCTTTTTTCTTTTAACTTCCACAGAATCCTTCTAAAGTAGCAACTAGTCCCTACTGAGAGCTTCCTCATGGAAGGCTGGGTTAGAAAGGTGATGTGTCCTTGTGTAAGTGTGGAGGGTGGAATCCAAATGGGAAACTTGTTTAAAATCTTATGAAAAGTATTTCAGGCATGTGGAGGGAAACATGGGTGAAAGGGGGTCAAAAAGTACAAATTTCCAATTATAAAATAAATAAGTCATGGTAATATAATGTACAGTATGGTGACTGTATATATATAAAAGAGAAACATGTAAATTGACCATCCCTTCACTACGCTCACAGGCCAATCAGGGTGAATATGCAAATTAACCTGCCAAAGATGGTGGTTAATTTGCATACACAGGCGCCAGGTAGAGAGCAGAAGCAGGAGAGCTGGCAACTTGGGGGAACGTGTCTCCCTCAGTCGCTCCCTTGGTCGCTCCCTTGGGGGGACGTGGCTCCTTGGTCATCAGGCGGAGAGCAGAGCAGGAGAGCCAGAAGCTTGGGGGGCTGTGGCTCCCTTGGTCGCTCCAGTGAGAGGAGCACCAGGAATTCTGAGAATAGTAGTTCTGATGGCAGCCCCAGGACCGGAAGCAGAAGCCCAGAGCGCAGGGAGCATCAGGGATGCTGGGAATCATAGTTCTGGTGGCAGACGGATCTCCTAGACACTAGAGCAAAGTGAGCCTGGAGCAAGTTACTGTTGCGGTAGGGGAT
>NW_005871307.1:1014458-1015791 GCF_000147115.1 Myotis lucifugus
CAGTCGGCTGAGGACCCCCACCCGTACCCCCTTCCCGTGCACAAATCTCATGCACCGGCCTCTAGTATCCTATATAATAAAAGAGACACATGCAAATTAACTGTCCCTCGGCTATGCTGAAGCCACGCCCAAGCCACACCCACCAGCCACGCCCACCAGTCAATCAGGAGCGAGTATGCAAATTAACCCAAGTAAGATGGCAGCGGCCACAGAGCTGGAGCAAGCAGGAGGCTTGGGTTGCCCCCAGCGATGGAGGAAGCCAAGCTTCCCGCATGCCCTGACTGGCCCTGGGCTACGCTCAAGGCTACAAAGTTTCAATTATAGAAGATAAACAAATCCCAGATATCTGCTTCCAGCCGGCTGTGGACACGAAGCTGAAGCGAGCAGGAGGCTTGGGTTGCCCCCGGTGATGGAGGAAGCCAAGCTTCCCACCTACCCTGGCAGGACCTGGGCTCCGCTCAAGGTTACAAAGTTTCAATTATAGAAGATAAATAAATCCCAGGAAAAAAAAAGAAAAAAAGGAGAGGCTGGGAGGTTTGGTCATCGGGGGTGTGTGGCCAGCCTGAAAATGGCCCTCAGCCCCTCACCCAGGCTGGCCAGGCACCCCAGGGGGGACCTCCACCCTGAAGGGGATGTGGCCAGCCTGAAAACGGTCCTCAGCCTCTCACCCAGGCTGGCCACACCCCCATGGGGTGAGGGTCCCCACTGGGGACTTGACCAGCCTGCAAACAGCCATCAGCCCCTCACTCAGGCTGGCCAGGCACCACAGTGGGGACCCCCACCCTGAAGGGGGTGTGGCCAGCCTGAAAATGGCCCTCAGCCCCTCACCCAGGCTGGCCAGGAACCCCAGCGGGACCCCCATCATGATCCAGGACACCCTTCAGGGCAAACCAGCTGGCCCCCACCCGTGCACCAGGCCTCTATCCTATATAATAAAAGAGTAATATGCAAATTGACCCTAACAGCAGAATGACTGGGAATGACTGGTCACTATGACACACACTGACCACCAGGGGGTAGACGCTCAATGCAGGAGCTGCCCCCTGGTGGTCAGTGCGCTCCCACAGGGGGAGCTCTGCTCAGCCACAAGCCAGGCTGATGGCTGCCAGCACAGCGGTGGTGGCGGGAGCCTCTCCCGCCGCCTCAGCAGCGCTGAGGATGTCCGACTGCAGCTTAGGCCTGCTTCCCGCTGGCAAGTGGACATCCCCCGAGGGTCCCCAGGCTGCCAGAGGGATGTCTGACTGCCAGCTTAGGCCCGATCCCCCAGGGAGCGGGCCTAAGCCAGCAGGTAGACATCCCCCGAGGAGTCCCAGACTGCGAGAGGGCACCAGCC
>NW_005871307.1:1015891-1023411 GCF_000147115.1 Myotis lucifugus
ATATATATATATATATATATAGATATCTCCAGAGGACTTTGCATTAAAGTTTATGGGTTATTTGATCTCAGCTTAAAATTTATAGTACACTAATTATGATTTGTTCCGCATAATAACACCAGGCTCCAGCCCACACACATAGCCCAGGACACAGCCACTCCCAAAGCTGCTAGAAACTGCCAGCTGGGGGTGTTCCCTCATTTGATCACTCCTAACTACTCCTGAGCAATGCTGAGTGGCTCACCAGCTCCCTTCCAACACCTCCACCTCTCCACCTTGTGCAAGGTCCACCTGGCTTTCTAAGGCCAAAATAGCATTCTGGGATGACTGTCCTAGAATGTACCAGAATGTACAGGCAGAATAGTTAAACCCCTTCAGAGGCACTTGGATGATTTTCTGGAACAGAAAATAATAGCAGTTCTTTTCCAAACCAGAATCCTTTGTTTGGCCCAGTGTATTAAAGGTTCTCGCTCCTCCCCATCTGCCCCCATCCCCCCAGTTTATGTGGCAACACAGTTGCTGTGATTCTCATTCCCATGCTGTTTCCTGACTGAACAAAAGTGCAACAGGGCCCCATGGTCTGTGAGTACCCAGCCGGCCCATTTAAGGGCTGCAGCAGCTCATGCAGACCCAGGTGCAAAAAGAACAGGCTCCACCTCACCACGTCTGCTGTGTGCGATCTAAGCCAAAGAAATCAGCCTTTCATACACCCCAGTTACCCACCACACTATATTTAATGTGGACTAAAGCAGGGCCTGCCTGGAAGCATGGATACATGGAGCAGACTGACAGAAGTCAGAGGGAAAGGGGGGGTTCTGTGGGAGGGGAACTTGATCAAAGGTGAGGAGATTAGTCAAAGAACATGTATGCATAGCCCATGGACACAGACAACAGTGTGGTGATGGCCAGATGGAGAGGGGGCAGAAGCTAGGTGGAGGTAGGTAAAGGGGGGAGGGGAACAGGAGGGTATGTAATAGTGTCAACAATCCTATATAATAAAAAGCCAATATGCAAATCAACCGAACAATGGAACAACCAGTCACTATGATGTGCACTGACCACCAGGGGGCAGATGCTTAGCCCAGAAGCTGCCCCCTGGTGGTCCCCAGCGGTGGTGGTGGGAGCCTCTCCCGCCTCCGCAGCAGCACAGAGGATGTCTGGCTGACAGCTTAGACCCACTCCGAAGCCAGCAGTCGGACAACCCCCAGGGCTCCTGGACAGGAGAGGGCACAGGCTGGGCTGAGGGACCCCCCAAGTGCACGAATTTCATGCACCGGGCCTCTAGTAAATAAATAAAAAGATTTGAGTTATTTCTTATCTGACCCTCCAACAGGTGGCTCAAATTCCAGGAGCCTTGCAAAAAGCTGCAGACCAGCCAGATATCCACTAGGGGGTGCCCTGCTAACATTTGTCAGAGCCAGAGGGCTCAGTCCCTGAAGTTTTCTGATATATTGGGCATGATTTATCAAACTGTTTATTTTATCCTTCCATAAAGATGTAGAAAGCATTGATAATGGGCACACTCCCAATAATGAGCAAATAAAACTAATTGTTTTACTTTCACTTGCTTTTGAATTTAATATTGGCCAGCAGTATTGAAACAAGGTGTGGATTGGTGGCAAGATACTGCGCAGCAAACCTTCTGAAGAAAGCCACTAGAATGGACTCTATCCCAGAAATGTGGGCACAGGGCATTCCGTGTCCATGCAGGAGTGGAAGTATTTTTAGCTATTCAAACAGAATATTTCAGTAGGGAAGAACCAAATGTCTTCTTTGTTTATTGGAATTTTTATTGAGATAATTATACATGCAGTTGTGATAAATAATTCTAAGAAATCTCATGTATGCTTTCCCCCAATGGTTAACATTTTCAAAACATAGTATATTATAACAACCAGGATACTGACATTAATACAATCCACTGATCTTATTTATTTAGATTACTTAGATTTCCCCAATTTTATTTGTACTTGTGTGTGTGTGTGTGTGTGTGTGTGTGTGTGTGCGTGCGTGTGTGGTTCTATGCAATTTTATTACCTACTAGAGGCCCAGTGCATGAAATTTGTGCACGGGGGCGTCCCCTCAGCCCAGTCTGCACCCTCTCCAATCCGGGACCCCTTAAACATCCCTCTCACAATCCAGGACCGCTGGCTCCTAACTGCTCACCTGCCTGCCTACCTGATCGTCGCTACCTGGCCCCCCTGCCAGCCTGATTGCCCCCAACTGCCCCCCCACCAGCCTGGTCACCCCTAACTGACCCCCCTGCCGGCCGAGTCACCCTGAACTATCCCCCCGCCGGCCTGGTTGCCCCACGCAGCCCGCTGCTCAGTTGTTTGGTCGTCCCTCACTAAGACCCCTGTGGGGGGTCGCCCCCACACAGCCTGCTGCTCAACCATTTGGTTGTCCCTCACTAACCCCCTGCTGGCCTTGTTGCCTCACTCAGCCTGTTCGGTCCTCCATTCTGTTGTTTCAGATGTGATGGCCCCTGGCTCTTTATATATATAGATAGGTTCACCCAACCACCACCACAGTCAAGACACTGGGCATTTCCTCCACCACAAGGATTCCTCGTGCTGTCCTTTTATAATCACACCCATCTCTCTCCCAAGCCCTGGCAACCACTAATCTGTCCTCCATTTCTGAGACTTTGCCATTTCAAAAGTACTATATGAATGGAATAATACAGTATGTAACGTGGCAGAATTGGATTTTTTTTTTTACTCTGTAATTCCCTGGTGATTCATCCAAGTCAACAGTTTGTATGCACTACAGAGTGCTTAACCATTCGCCTCTTATAGTACATCCCTGCTGTGCTGCCTCAAGATTTGGCAAGTAAATAAAACCACTGTGAACATTTAGGTAGTGATTCTAGCACTGCTAGCTAATGATGCTGAACATTTTCATCTTATATCTAGTGACTTATTTGTTCCAGGACTTTTTTTTTGGTAGATTCTCTGAGGCTTTTTATGTAGACAATTATATTTTCTGCAAATAAGTTTCTTTTTAATAATTATTCCTTTTCCTTCTTTTTCTTGACTTGTTTCAGTGGTTAGAACTCCTAGTACTACCAATAAGAGTAGTGCAAGCAGACATTTTTGCCATATTTCTGATCCTAGAAAAAAGGCATTGTGTTCATGAGGTGGGACATAGTTATTTTTGTAGATGCTTTTTATCCAGCTCAGATCATTCACCTTCATTTCTAACTTGCTAAGCGTTCTTAATCACAAAAGGGGGTTGGGTTTTGTCAAATGCTTTTCCTAACATCAATTAATATGATTATATAATTTTTAATTATTATACACTAGAGGCCTGATGCACAAAATTCATGCAAGGGGCTCGGCCCCTGGTTGCCACCATGGCAGGGGACCTCTGCCTCTGCCTCTGCCTCTGCCTAGGTCCCAGCCTGAAGCAGCTTGATCTGGAAAGACATCCAGTCTAATTAGCATATTACACTTTTATTATTATAGATTTTTGGGACACCTTCTATATGTGGGTTTATTTCTGGGCTCTCAATTCTGTTCCATTGGTCTGTGTGTCTGTTTTCTGCCAGCAACATGTTGTTTTGATTATTGTTGCTTTGTAGTATAGTTTCAAGTCAGGGAGTATGAGTATAATACCTCTGGCTTTGTCCTTTTTCCTCAGGATTGCTTTAATTATTTGTTGTTGTTTTTTTGTGATTTCATACAAATTTGATGATTCCTTTGTTCTATTTCTTTGAAAAATGCCATTGAGATTTTGAAGGGGATTACATTAAATATAAATATTGCTTTGGATAATGTGCCCAACTATACTGTTTCTTCCAATCCATGAACATGGAATATCTTTCCATTTCTTTGTGTCTTTTTCAATTTCTTTTAATATATCTTGTAGATTTCAGTGTATATATGTTCTTCATATTTTTGTTAAGTTTATTCCTAGGTACTTTATTATTTTGTTGCAGTTGCAAGTGGAATTATGTATTTTTTATTTATTTTTCTGAAATTTCATTGTTAATAGTACTGTATATAGGAATGCAATGGATTTTTATACATTGATTTTGTATCCTGCAACTTTACTGTATTTGTTTATTATTACCAATAGATTTCTTTGTGGAGTCTTTAGGGTTTTATATATAAAAATCATGGCTAATATCCAAAATATATAAAGAACTCATACAACTCAGCAACAAAAAACAAACAACCCAATTAAAACATGGGCGAAGACCTAAACAGACGCTTCTCCCAAGAGGACATACAAATGGCCAACAGTTATATGAAAATATGCTCAACTTCACTAGCTATAAAGGAAATGCAAATCAAAACCACTGTGAGATACCACTGCACACCTGTGAGAATGTCTTTTTCGATAAGACAAGTAATAACAAGTGTTGGAGAGGTTGTGGAGAAAAATGAACCCTTGTTCACTACTAGTGAGAATGTAAATTGGTACAGCAGTTGTGGAAAACAGTATGGAGGTTCCTCAAACATTAAGAATAGAACAAGCAGAGGATCCAGAAATCCCTCTTCTGGGCATCTACCCCCAACATTGAAATCATTTATTCATAAAGCTATATGCATCCCCATGTTCATTACAGCATTATTCATGGTGGCCAAGACATGGAAACACAAAAGTATAAAAGTGTCCTTAGATGGTGACTGGATAAAAAGGATGTGAGATATATATCTATTAGAGGCCCGGTGCACAAAAATTTGTGCACTGGCGGGGGGGTATCCCTCTCACAGTCTGGGACCCCTTGGGAGATAACGACCTGCTGGCTTAGGCCCGCTCCCAGGTGGCAGAGAGCAGGCCAAATCCCTAGGTGCCTGCCCCGCAGCCCCTGGTTGGGCTCAGAGCAGGGCCGATTGGGGAGTTGGGGCACCACCCCCTGTCATGCACAGAGCAGGGCGGATCAGGAGGTTGCGATGCCACCCTCAGTCACGCTCAGGGTAGGACCGATTGGGGGGTTGGGGTGCCGCCCCCTGTCACACTCAAGGCAGGGTCAATGGGGAGGTTGCAGCGCCACTCCCTGTCACACACAGAGCAGGGCCCATGGGGGGGGGGTTGTGGCGCCACTCCCTGTCACCCACAGAGCAGGGCCGATCAGAGGGTTGGGGAGCTCCCCCCTATCAGGCACAGAGCAGGGCCGATCAGGGGGTTGGGGCACCTTCCCCTGTCACGAACAGAGCAGGGCGGATAGGGAGGTTGTGGCCACGCCCCCTGTCACACACAGAGCTGCAGGGCGATCAGGGGGTTTGGGCGCTGCCCCCTGTCACGCTGCTCCAGGGGCCAGGAGGCCTCGTGGCTCAGCTGATCCTGGTGCTGGGAGACATATTACCCTTTTACTATATAGGATAGAGGCCTGGTGCATGGGTGGGGGCTGGCTGGTTTGCCCTGAAGGGTGTCCTGGATCAGGGTGGGGGTCCCGCTTGGGTGCCTGGCCAGCCTGGGTGAGGGGATGATGGCTGTTTGCAGGTGGTCACACCACCTTCAGGGTGGGGGTCTCCACTGGGGTGCCTGGCCAGTCTGGGTGAGGGGCTGAGGGCCGTTTTCAGGCTGGCGGGTGACTGAAGCTCCCAACCTCTCCTTTTTTTCTTTTTTTTTTTTTTATTCTGGGATTTATTTACCTTCTATGGCTGTCACTGGAGCTGAGAGCTGGCTTTAGCTCTGAGGCTCGGCTCCAGCTCTGAGACCTCAGCTGCTGAAAGCAGGTTTCTGGGCTTTGTTTACCTTCTGTATTTGAAACTTTGTTGCGACTCCAGCTCTGAGATCCCGGCTGACTGAAAGCAGGTTTCTGGGTTTTTTTTTTTAGCTTCTATAATTGCAACAATGTTTCTTAGAGAGCAAGCTCAGAGCTGGGCTGTGGCAGGCGGGGAACCTTGGCTTCCTTCGTCACTGGAGCAAGCAAGCCTCCTGTTCGCTTCAGCTGCCTGGCTGCCGGCCGCCATCTTGTTTGGCAGTTAATTTGCATATCTCACTGATTAGCCAATGGAAGGGTAGCAAAGTTACGGTTAATTACCATGTTTCTCTATTATTAGATAGGATATATATATTTACTACTCAGCCATAAGAAAAGGTGAAATACTGCCATCTGAGACAACATGGATAGGTCATGAAAATATCATGCTAAGCAAGGTAAGTGAAATGGAAAAAGACAGCAACCATATGATTTCACTCATATGTGAGATATAAAACAGAAAGCAACAAACAAACAAAAAAACTCAGAGATACTAACAACAATATGGTGGTTACCAGAGGGGCTGGGGGGTCAAATATATGGTGACAGAAGGAGACTTGACTTTGAGTGGTGAACACAAAGCAATGTATTATAGATGATGTATTATAGAACTGTATACTTGAATCTTATATAATCTTTTTTAATAGATTTTTATTGATTTCAGAGAGGAAGGGAAAGGGATAGAGAAATAAAAACATCAATGAGAGAGAATCATTAATTGGCTGCTTCCTGCATGCTCCCTACTGGGGGGGGGGGGGGACCGAGCCCGCAACCTGGTCTTGTGCCCTTGGCTGGAATCAAATCTAGGACCCTTCTGTCCAAAGGTCGACGCTCTATCCACTGAGCCAAACCAGCTAAGGCTAATCTTATATAATCTTATTAACTAATCTTATTAACTAATGTCATCTCAATAAATTTAAAGATTTTTTTTTTAACATTAGTTACGAAGTGTTCCTTTCTCTTGTGTTTTCTGGAAGAGATTGTATAGAATTGGTTTTAATTTTTCTTTAGTTGTTTGGTAGAATTCTCCAGTATGCAGAAAAGAGTTAACGTGCAGACCTGAGACTGTGATTCTTACAAAGAGCTGCTTGTAAGGTTGGCCCTTGGCCGAGTGGCAGATAGTTCCCTATGGTGATATAGCACTTTCCCTGAATGTTAACAGTGGCTCGCTGTGCCTAAACTGTTCCTGGGATGTGGTTCATGCTAAACCACTGCTTTCCTTCTGGGTGTCTGGCATCTCAGTGACTGGTTGGTCACACAGGTGCCTACATAAGCAACCGTGGTGAAAAACCTTGGATTTCTAGGTTGGCAAGCTTCTCTTATAGACAAGACCTCATATGTGTTGTCATCACCCTTTGCTGGAGGAATGAAGAATGTTTCACTCGACTGGAAAATGGCTCCCAACAGCTTGTACCCGGTTTCCTCGAGACTGTGCCCTGGGTGCATCTCCCTTTGTTGATTTTATTCTGTATCCTTTTGCTGTAATAAATCATAACCATAAATTCACAGCAAGCTGAGTTTATGAGTCCCGCTAGCAAATCACGAAGCCTGGGGGTAGCCTCGAGAGCTCCCAACACATGCTGTGAAACCATTGGAGCCTACGGATTTCTTTTTCAGATTGGTTTAATTATAAATTCAATTTCTTTAATGGTTATGGTATAGTAAGATTATCTATTTTATCTTGGCTATGTTTGAGTAGTTTGTTTTCTAGGAAATAATCCATTTCTGCCAAACTTTCAAATTTATGAGCAAAAGTGTTCAAAACATTCCCTTGTTAGTTTTTCAATGGCTGCAGAATCTGAAGTGA
>NW_005871307.1:1023511-1024571 GCF_000147115.1 Myotis lucifugus
TCCCATTGATTTTTTTTTCCAAATAACCCAGTTTTCTGTTTCAGAGGATTTTCTATATCATTTCCCACTTTCCACTTATTTGATTTCTGTTCTTTATTATCTCTCTGTTATGCTTTATTTGGTGTGTTTTTTCTAGTTTCTTATAGCAGGAGTATAGATTACTGATTTGAGAGCTTTCTTCATTTAATACTATAATTTTTCTCTCTCAGCCCTGCTTTACCCTACATCTCACTTTTTTTTTATATCCTGTGTTATCATTTTCATTCAATTATATGTTTTTTAAAATTTTCTCTTTGAGAATCCTCTTTGATCTATGGATTATTTAAAAGTGTGTTGTTTAATATTCATGTGTTTAGAGATTTTCCCAACTACATTTTGTTATTGGTTTCTGGTTTGATTCCAACAGAGTCAGAGAACACATTCTGTATAATTTCTTTGAAATTTGCTGAGTCTTGTTTTATGGCCTAGGTACAGTGATGGCGAACCTATGACACGCGTGTCAGAGGTGACACGCAAACTCATTTTTTTGGTTGATTTTTCTTCGTTAAATGGCATTTAAATATATAAAATAAATATCAAAAATATAAGTCTTTGTTTTACTATGGTTGCAAATATAAAAAAATTTCTATATGTGACATGGCACCAGAGTTAAGTTAGGGTTTTTCAAAATGCTGACACGCCGAGCTCAAAAGGTTCGCCATCACTGGCCTAGGATATGAGGATATATCTTGGTGAATGTCTATGGGGGTTCTAGAAATGTATTCTGCAGTTATTGCTATTCTATATATTATATGTCAACTAGATGCCCGGTGCACAAAATTCGTGCACGGGTGGTGGGGGGAGGGGTCCCTCAGCCCAGCCTGCACCCTCTCCAATACGCGATCCCTCTCACAATCCAAAACCACTGTCTCCTAACCGCTCACCTGCCTGCCTGCCTGATGACCCTAACTGCTCTCTCCTCCTGGCCTGATTCCCCTAACTGCCTATCTGCTCTCCCCTCCTGGCCTGATCCCCCTAACTGCCTATCTGCTCTCCCTCCGGCTTGATCACCCTAATTGCC